>NW_006408548.1:8571898-8573378 GCF_000296735.1 Chrysochloris asiatica | reverse complement strand
TATAGAAATAGCGCCTATAGGTGGCTGGAAGTTCAGAAGGCTACAAGTCCAAATTTAGGCCACCAGTGCTGAGGGGAAGGCTTTCTGTTGGCTTTGTGGGAAAATCTTCCTACTTTTCAGCGTCTGTAGTCCTGGAATTCTTGGTTCCTTGGCGATCTGTATTTGTCATCTCTCCCTTACCCCCTCCACCATTTATTTGTACTTGCTTCTGCATCTCTTGTTGCTGTTGTGTGCCCTGAGCCAGTTCTAACTCATAGCAGCCCTGTGTAGAGTTTCTGAGGCACAACTGGTGGGTTTGAACTGCCCACCTTGAGGTTTGCCATCCAGTGCTTATCATTAAGTGCCACACCAGGACTCCTGTTGCTGCATCTCTTTAGCTCTTTGCATAACTCAGAAGTGGTTGAGTTTCAGGACTTTCAGGACACATCCTACACTGATAGGGCTTCATTAACATAACAAAAGAAAATACCTTTCTAACCAGGTATAAGGCGTAGAGTTCCACCTTATATTTTGGGGAACACAATTCAATTCATAACAATCCTTTGCTCAAAAGATAAGGAGACAAAGACTTCAAGAAGTAGACTCACTGGTTTGGTAGCTTCTGTTTGTTGTTGTTAAGTGCCATCCAGTTGGTTCGGATTCATAGTGACTCTGTATAGGGTTTCCTAGGAGAGCTACTGCTGGGTTTGAACAGCTGACCTTATTCACAGAGCAGTGCTGATCGTATAGAGCCACACTAGGAGTCCAGTTTGGTAGCTAACATATAGTTATGTTGTGTGCTTTTGAGTTAATTCCAAGTCATAGTGACCCTATTTTAGTTGTTGTTGCTAGGTGCCATCGAGTTAGTACCGACTAATAGAAAGCCTATGAACAATAGAACAAAACACTGCCTGGTCCTGAGCTGACCCCACATTCGTTGCTACGCCTGATTCCATTACTGCTGCCACTGTGCCAGTCAATCTCATTGGGGGTCTTCCTCTTTTTCTCTAACCCTCTTTTTTTAATTTTATTTATTGTGAATTATATGAGAGAACTTTAGTTTTACATTCATTCCATCGTATATCATTTCATAGCCATGGTTCCAGTCCCCTCCATGCATCACCAACCAACCAAAGGGTACATCCTAGAAACCCGCCCCCTACACTCACTTCCCCCTCCCCCAGTTTTCAGCCCACAGTCCTTTTCCCTCTCTGGATCCAAGGTCCCCAGCCACTTCATTTCTCCACATCATCACCACTGTCTCTATCTCAGGCATCTCTGTTTCTCTGGGCAGGGTCCCGCTCTCGATTCCAGGGACCTCCGCTCCTATCCTGGAGAATTAATCACTCCCTTCCTTGTTACAAAACGTCTACCTTTGCATTTCCAACCCTCATAATCCATCCTGATAAGCATTATTCACTACAGTTTCACGAGTTACCCATCTGTATTTCCTTTCATCAGCTCCACCCAAACAGATTGAATGGTACCCACTGGAGGTTCT
>NW_006408548.1:8568515-8570603 GCF_000296735.1 Chrysochloris asiatica | reverse complement strand
TTTAGTATAATTTCTTTTTCTTTGTCTTTTACAGTAGAGGTCCTATGTAGTATTTCTCTTTTTGTGACTGACTAATTTCACTCAGCATAATGTTCCAACCCTCCATTTTTCAAACATAATATCTTCTTTTAGGGGCTGGTCCCTTCTGCCAATATGTCCAAAGTATAAGAGACCAATTCTAGCCATCCTGGCTTTCAGGAAGCATCTTGGCTGTATTTTCTTCCAACACAGATCAGTTTGTCCCTCCTGACAGTATGTCTAAAGTATGAGAGATGAAGTCTGGCCATCCTGGCTTCCAGGGAGCATTCTGCTTGTATTTCTTCCAACACAGGGTATTCTGTACCATAGGATTTCGAAGGCTGTGATAAGCACTAGATTACGGACCACTTTGTCCTTGATTCGAGCCTGCAAGCTATTCCTTGGGGGAAGATGAGGCTTTCTGCTTCCTTCTAGATTTAAAGACTCAGAAACCTTGTACAGGGCTGCTAGGCTGACTGGATAGCTCTTAACAGGAATGATCTTTACAAGAGCTGATCACCATGTGTTTTCTCCCTCGGAGTCTCAGGTGAATTTGAACTATAGACCTTTCTGTCAGCAGCTAAACACTTTAAGCACAGTGCCAACAAGACTCGTTCTATAGTTTATAAATAACTAATATAAGAGGACTTCAAAAAATTTGTAGAAAAATGGGATTTAAAAGTAAGGAAATTTTTCCATGAACTTTTTGAAGATTTCCTGTATCTATGTATATATGGATTTGAAACCAGATCAGTCAAGGAAATTTCTAGGTCTGAGTTTTGTGGAAATAATTTTTACACATCATGAGTTTCCCATGAGAATCTTTGTGTGCTTTCCATTCCATGATAATCTTTTAAAAGGTGAGGAAGGCATCTTTGAGATCATCTGGATGACCAGTTGATATCATCAATATCTACAATCACACAGTGCCAAGGACACACGTCACAGTGTGGGGCTAATGGGAAAAGAGAGAAATAATAAGCTTAGGATGTTTTTAAGCAGAATGAAAGCTGTAATCCTGGCAAGCTCTACTCAGATGAAAGTTTCATAATAATTGAAATAGAGAAAAGTGGAAAAAGGAATGCGGATGTCACATGGTCCATGGATCTCAAGCACTCAGCGCTGTAGCAGTTAGCATATTCGCATTGCAAACAGCAATTTTGATTTGGTAAATGGCATCATCCATAATATCAAATTAATGTTTTTAATTCTAATTGTGTTTGTTATTCAGGTTTGGTTTTATGCAATTTAAAAATGTTTTTGGTTTAATACTTGCATTAGAGCTATAAAAAGACACTTAGATTTCATTATATTTGTACATGTTTAAGACACTTTAATAAAATGAAACAAATCAACACCAAGAAGGCTATTATGTGTTTTTATAATATGCTATATAATATCAGATTCCTGGTGTGGCAGTGTAGGATTAGTGCTGGACTGCCACCAGTTCAAACCCACCAACTACTTCTCAAAAACCCTATATAGGGTTGCTATTAGTTGGAACTGACTAGATGGCACTTAACAACAATGACAGCATATAATATGTAATAATGTAGTGGATGTATAATGTGTGTGTGTGTACAGTTTTCTTCCCTGAGGAATTCCATATCAAAGTATCTTAGAATATGTTAACCTCAAAAAATTGGCACTTAGCAGCACCCTTGGTCCCTACTCATTAGATGACCTGTAGCAGTCATCTCACCTCTGGTGTGACAACCAAAGATGCCTCCAGATAATGCCAAGTGTGTCTTGGGGGCAAAATGCCCCTACTTCAGAATCCTTGCTGTGTATACGTTGTTGTTGTCAGGTGCCATTGAGTCGGTACCGACCCATAGCGACCTTATGCCCAGCAGAACGAAACACTGCCCGATCCTGCGTCAACCTCACTTCTGTTGCCACACTTGAGTCCATTGATGCTGTCACTTGACTAGTCCAACTCATTGGAGGTCTTCCTCTCTTTCTCTATCCCTCTACCTTACCAGACATGATATCCTTCTCCAGTGACTGGTCCCTCCTGACAATATGTCCGAAGTATGAGAGATGAAGTTTGGCTATGTTGTCCTCTAAGGA
>NW_006408548.1:8559253-8568230 GCF_000296735.1 Chrysochloris asiatica | reverse complement strand
GAAGTCCTTGACAACTTCAATCTGTCCTCTATTAATAAGAATGTTGTTTATTGGTCCACTGGTGAGGATTTTTGTTTTCTTTACATTAAGATGTAATCCATACCAAAGGCTGTGCTCTTTGATCTTCATCAGTAAATGTTTTAAGTCCTCTTCACTTTCAGCAAGCAAGGTTGTATCATTATATGTTACTTACATATAAAAAGCATGCCTTACTCCGTAATGTGTGTGGGTTATGCTTGTGGAACAAACAACAACAACAACAACAAAAACCCAAATTCTTCTTTTCACACAAAACTGTAAGGATCACTTCAATTATTTTCCGCTTTTGTTTTAACACCTGCATTCAGATGGTCTTCCTTTTACCCTAACCACCTAGAATTATGTCAGACTTCACAAGGTATAGGGCATTTGCCAACTCTACCCAAGACCACAGATGTCAATCACAAACTTGAGAGTCCGACATCATTTCTCACTAGCTGACTAAAAATTTGGGGTTTTCACTCTACCCATTCAAAATGCTAGTCATAAGGTTGGGAATGTCCAGGATTCCTCTCACTGCTGATCCCCTGACTACATGTTCAGAGGTCCTCTTGGCCAGGATACCAGCCATAACCTCAGGGCTTCCAATCCCCATCACATTTGACCTGCTGACTCTCAGTGCTCCCTTGGGTTCTGTTCAGTAATTCACTAGAATGACCCACGGCTCTAAGGAAGTAAAATGTTGTTGTTAAGTCCCATCAAGTCAGTTCCAACTCATAACGACCCTGTGTAGGGTTTCCAAGGAACTGCTGACCTTGTGTTCAAACAGACCTTGTGGTCCCATGATTATCCTACAGTGCCAGAACAGTCCTACACTAGGACTCCTGAAAGTACTATACTTACCATTAGAGTCCTGGTGTGACACTATAGGATAAGCACCGAACTGCTAATCACAAGGTCAGCAGTTTAAACCCACTAGCAGCTCCTTGGAAATTCTATACAGGGTTACTATGAGTCAAAACTGACTTGATGGCACTTAATCACAGCAAATGGACTCTCTCATTTTGTATTTGATGCTCAAATGTTTAAAATGGAGATTTAACAAGATAGAGATAAAAGGTTAATATTAACTGCATACGCTTTACTCTCCCTGGTTAAGAGTTCAACTAATAGATAAAAAGATGGTGGTTCAGATACATCCAAGTGCATGACAGTCTTCTTTTGAAAGGCCACAGCTTTGAACTTTCTATGGAGCACAGTTCTACTCTGACATATGGGGTTTATGTAAATCAGAAGAGAATCTATAGTAACTACCAACAACAACTATAGTGTAACGTGTTAGTTAATTTTGCAGTCCTATTCAGCTGTTGAACTCTCTCGGTGCTGGTACAGATGATTAGCATGCCTCGCTGCTAACCAAAAGGTTGAAGATTGCAGTCCGCCCAGAAGCAACTCAGAATAAAGACCTGCAGAGTTACTTCCGAAAAATCAGCTCCTAAAAACCCTGGTGTAATGCTGTATGATCAGCACTGGACTGTGAACCACCACAAGGTTGCTAGTTCAGACCCACCAGCTGCTCACTGGAAACATTATACAGGGTCACTATGAGTCAGAACCAAATTAAAGGCACTTAACATTAACAACAAAAAAACCCTATGGAGCATAGTTATACTCTAACAAAAATGAAATTGACATGAGTAAGAATTGCTCCAAGGCCCTGGTTCATGTTTTGGTTTGGTGTTCTGTTTCTTGGGGTGGGAGAGTTCTCAGATATTAGGACAATCCTGCAGAAACTGCAGTTAGTTGTCATATAGGCAGTTCCACCTCACTGATCCATTGGAGTCCAGTTGAAGAAGTCACTCTCTTTTGGATGCTTTGAGCATTTTGTTATCGTTAATTATGCTGAGAATGCCAATGACACTGAAGTTGAGGAAGAAAAAAATTCTTAATGAGTTTCAGCATTTTAATGTTCTGCAGGTTCCCAATTGTATGAATTTAAGAAGCTTAGCAATTCAGTATCTTCTGAATAATGGCATTTATTTTATACTCTAAATACTCCTGGGAAAGTCTGAATAACATTGCAGCTTCTTTGGTGTAATAGCTTTGGTGGGCTAATTGACTTGAACAGTGGAATTGGTTCTTAAAAAAAAAAAGGACCACACTTTTGATTAATGAGCCCAGTAATAAATCATTAATCTTTTTAGCTCATAAGTGATAGTAACAATGTTCTGTTCCCCACTTCGTAATATATTTCTAGATTCTTTTGCTGATATAGTGGCCACATTTTAAGAATATCATCATCAATTTTATATGCCCACCTCAACATAATTTAATATAATATGTATTCAGTTTACACTTATGAGGAATATAATAGGGTAAATCCTAAACATAGCTATTAGTTCTTTCATGAGAATGACTTATGCTGAGTATCTATCCTCTTGTAATATTCTATATTTCTTTATGTAATAATTGTTGTGTGCCGTCAGGTCGGTTGTGACTCATAGCAATCCTGTATAGAGTTTCCTGGAGTGGCTGGTGGGTTTGAATTGCCAACTTTGTGGTTACCAGTCCAGTGTCTACTCTACTGCACCGCATCAGAGATCTCTTTTGATAGTAATGATTTAAAAATCATAAGTTCTTGAGCTTCTCCTAGGTACCAAATACTTCACTACATTTTTGGAATATTATAGCACTGCATTCTCACAATAACTGTCTGAGGTTATTACTGTTACTGCCTCCATTTTTCAGTTCAGAAAATTTCCTGAGAAGATTAACTAATTAATGCCATTGTTGTGTTGCTGTTGTTAAATGCAGTCCATTTGGTTCTTACTCATAGCAAACCTGTATAGGGTTTCTGAGCAACAGGTGGTGGGCTTGTGTCACCAGCCTTATGGTTAGCAGTCCAATGCTTCTCTTACAGCACCACACCAGATGCTATGTTGTTGTTGTTGTTTGTTGTTAAGTACCATTGAGTTGGTTTCAACTCATAGCAATCCTGTATAGGCTTTCCAAGGAGCACCTGGTGAGTTTGAACCACTGACCTTGTGTTTCAAACTGACCTTGAAGTCCAGTGCTATATCCCACAGCGCCACACCAGAACTGATGAATGTCAGAGTCATCATATCGCTCTCTTTTCAGGGATCATCCTACCCAGAGTTTTCTGAAGTTTAAGAGCAAAATCAATTTTTGTTGAAATGTTGTTGTTAAGTGCTGTCGAGTCGATTCCGACCTATAGCGACCCTGTACAGGGTTTCCGAGGAGCAGCTGGTGATCGTGAACTGCCGACCTTGCAGTTCAAATGGCTTTGCAGTCTGACACATTAACCCACAGCGCCACACCAGGACTCAATCCTGGAAATCTTCACCTTACTAAATGTTCCTGTTCTAACAGCTCTGTCATCCTTGGTTCTAACATAAAGTAAATACTAATTTTTTTTTTTTAAATCAATATTGTCTGTTTTTATCAGGATCTTTATAAATTCTGTCTTTACTTGTCTTTAGGAGTCGGAAACATTATGTATAAACTTTTTCCAGATATATTTTAATGCATAGATAAGTACATAACAATAAAATACATATGGTGGTGGTTGGTGGTTATGTGCTGTGGAGTCAATTCTGACTCATAGCGACCCTGTACAGGGTTTCCGAGGCTGTAAATCTTTACGGGAGCAGATAGCTTCATCTTTCTCCCGCGGAACAGCTGGTAGTTTCGAACTGCTGACCTTGCAGGTCACAGCCCGATTCGTAATACATAAGTCATCAAACTTTACTCTGATACTGAGAAGAGTGGGACCACATTGGCATTTTTTCAGTTATGATAATAACTAACCTTGTGGAACATTGTGGATCCTCTGGATTATCCCTAGGAATGGGAGAGTGTTGCTAGTCAGAAAACCAATGAGAGTTGCCTGTATGTTTCCTTGTTATTTTTTTCTTCAGATATTTAATGGCAATATCTCACTGTCTTTTCCATTCATCCTTAAATTTGGGGGCAGGTTTATCACAGGGGCTTCCTGCTTCTCCAGTTACATACATGTTATATAAGCCAAATCTGCATTTAAAGTGATGAAACCAATCCTTGGTGGCATTAAAGTATTCGCAGGAGTCTTCTTGCTATTTCTTCTGGTTTTCACAAAGGTTATATGCTTTTGATTGAATTATCAGTAAATTCATAAGAATCCTCTTCTGGATTTGATCTTCTATCCAGATCATCAACAGCTCTTCCCTCTCAGGGAATGGCCCTTGCCTCTTTATTAAACGTTATCAATTTTATGCCAATGACTCCTTCATCTATCTCCAAAATCCTATTCTTACCCTTAAGGATTGTCAAAATAGTTGAATGAAACAGTCTTTCCTCACATGATATTTCCTTTCCCAACTTTCTGTCCATTATCATTGACCCTAATAATCTTCATCATTGTACCCATATCTAGAGTGTCCTTGCCTTCTTTTCTGAATGAGAACTTACAGTGGTATGACTTACTTTGCTAGACATATTGTTGGGGATATAACTGTACGAGTGCTACAGTTAGAAAAACTGAAACAACTCTGCTTAAATAAACAACTGATGCTTCTTGAGACAAAACCCTGTATAAGATCATTCTATATGCCTGATCTACAGTGAAGTTGGTGTTAATGTCTTAACACTGAAGTTGCGGTCCGAATAGTTATCAGGCATGTGCATAATTCAATTGTTGCATGATGTTACACTTGGACATTATTCAAATTTATATCTGTTATAATACCCAACACCAATACTAGCTTCATTGTAGACCAGACGATAACCTGCTGTATAGCAGTGTTCTGAATGGTAAGTCTTGAAATAAAAAATTAGACGTCTGTGAGTAACCATCTAAAAATGATAACATCTGCATATTATGCTGTAACATTGTTTGTAGTGCATATATATAACAATAAGGTATGTTGTTGTTATGTGCCATGGAGTCGGTGCCGACTCATAGCAACCCTGTACAGGGTTTCCGAGGCTGTAAATCTTTACGGGAGCAGAACGTCTCATCTTTCTCCCACGGAACAGCTGGTAGTTTCGAACTGCTGACCTTGCGGTTCACAGCCCAATTTGTAACCACTATGCCAACAATAAGGTATATATATTTTTAATTTTTTGTTATTGGGTGCCTTCAAGTAAGTTCTGACCCATGTTGTTGCTAGGTGCCATTAAGTTGGTATCGAATCATAGTGACCCTATGCACAACAGAAGGAAATACTGCCTGGTCCTGCACCAACCTCTCAATCATTGCTAAACTTGAGCTCATCACTGCTGCCACTGTGCCAATCCATCTCACTGGGGGTCTGACCCATAGTGACCTTATATATGGAGGGTTCTAAATTTGGTTCATTATAAATTGAATACATAATACATTAGGGACTGTCACCTTTCATATAGACAGCCCAAACTAGAGTTTATGGTCATCTTAAGATTTTTTTTTTCTTCAATATTTAACTTTAAAGCATTCATTTATATATTCTTCATGTAACTGAGACACCATTTATAAATAGCTTAGATTGATCACTATTTCGAGGAAAATATATGTTCAAGTTCAGGTTTGTAAGATATAGGGGCGAATATCTACATTCTTGATTATACTGCTGTCTTAGGTAAGGAAAAGTTGTTGTTTTTAAGCTCCATTGAGTCAGTTCCAACCCATAGTGACCCTGTATAGAGTTTTCAGGGAGTGACTGGTGAGCTTGAACCGCCGACCTTGCAGTTCAAAGTGGCTTTGCAGTCCAACTACATACCTTAAAAAGTAGCACTTGCTTAGTAAACTTTAATGACAATTATCTACTAGACTGAACTCTATAAGGTGGGTAGGAAACATGGCCCATCATGTTGATATCCTGAAGATTTAACTCATTGGCTGGCTTACACTAGAAGATTAAAGAAATGTGAAGTGAATGAATGAACTGTTGTTAAATGCCATCAAGTTGGTTCCAACTCGTAGAGACTCTATAGGCTTTCCAAAGAGTGCCTGATGAGTTTGAATGGCCGACCTTGTGATTTAAACTGACCTTGTAGTCTAATGCATTAACCCACACTGCCACACCAGGACTCTAAGTGAATATATTGTTTCATTGTTGTTGATGGCTGTCGAGTGGGTTCCAACCCATAGAGACCCTGTAGGAAGGTTTCGAGGAATGGCTGGTGAGCTTGAATCGCCAACCTTGCAGTTCAAAGCAACTTTGTGGTCCAGTGCACTATCCTGCAGGGCCACATCAAGATTGAATAGAAGGAATAGATGCTCAAAACTAAGTGGATAATTCACTTCATAAAGTATCCTGAGTCGAGATTTGTAAATCAGCAAATGACTTTGACTTGAATTAATGTAGCTAATCTACCAAGATACAGATCTCTTGTCTATAGAAAATCCAAGAATGACAAAAAAAGAGAGGACCTGGGCTCTGGTGTGGTGTTGTGGGATTAGCATTGGACTGGTAACCTCTAGGTCAGCAGTTCAAACACACTAACCAGTTTCGGAAACCCTGCATGGGGTCTTTATGAGTTGGAACCAACTCTACAGCACACAATACCCATTTGACCAAACACGAAGCTGGTTGCTATGGAGTCTATTCTGCCTCATGGCAACACATGTGTATCAGAATAGACTATATTCCTTAGTGTTTTCAGCGGAGGGTTTTTAGGGTATAGATTGGAGTCTCTGAGTGACACAAATATAGTAAGCACTGGACTGCATACTAACTAGAAGCATGGTGGTTTGAACCCTCCCAAGACATGCTTTAAGAAGACAGAGCTGGCAGTCGGTTTCTGAAAGGTTCCAACTCTGAAAACCCTATGGAACTGTTCCACTCTGTACACATGAGACTGCCATGAGTCATAATGAATAACTAAGAGCAAGCATTGTAACACATTTCTTTTGAGGCACCTCTGAGATGATTTGAACTAACAACCTTTTAACTAACAGCCAAGTGTTTGTACCAGCCAGCCACCCTGCAGTCCTGGTCAACCATTTAACTTTGTTGAGGCATGTTAAGAATAAAACTTATTTTGTTTCCACTGATGAGTTTTAAGAAACTTAGGCTTAATAAACGTTCCAAATAAAAGCTTGGACTGATCATGAAATCTATTCTTTGAAAGACAAAGTGTATCTTCTTTATGCTATTTTTCTACCAAGGTAACAATGTTAACTAGCACCTTAAGAAATGGAAGCAAGATAGTAGCACTTGTGTAACTTCCTCCCCTTCCTCACCCTACTTTGATAAACCTGTTTTCATTGAGTATTAAGCACAGGCACACAGAGAGAGAGAGAGATCAATTTCACACACGCATTTTCTCCAAACTGTTAAGAATCTCAGACTACCAAATGTTTTGCAGTCTGTTCAGATACTTTTTGGAAAGGTTAGGATTAAATAAACCCAGGATATGCCTCTTTCACTTAAACTTGACAGAATTTTAATGCACATCTAAATTGTTTATGAAATAAAGAATTGTCAGTGTAGAGATTACTACTGCCTCTATAGCATGTGAAACGTGTTTGCATTGAGAAAGCCAGTTTCCTGTGAAATCAACATTGGGCAATTTAAGAACAAAAGTGGATTCAACAGCAATATTTTGTATCGTTAAACATGGTAGCTTTATACTCTTACATAAAGCATAGCTTAAACTTTATTCTAATGTAGTGTTGTTGTTGTGAAGCCCCAAGTCAGTTGCTACTGATAGATAGCAACCCCGTATAGGGCTTTTGATGGGCACCTGCTGGATTTGAATCACCAACCATGTGGTTCAAGCCAACGTTGCGGTCAAGTGCTTATGCTGAAGCACCACACCAGAACTTCTAATGTCAGTTAAAAACACACACACACACACACAAAAACCAATGATTAAGCGCTTAGCTGCTAACTGAAATGGCAGTGGTTTGAACTAAGCAGCCACTCCAGAAAAGATAGATGTGGCAGTATTCTTCTATAAAGATTATTGTTGTTGGTAAGTGCCATCAAGTTGGTTTCAACTCACAGTGACCTTCTATAGAGTTTCAGATGCACCACTTGTAAGTTTGATTCACTGATCTTGTGGTTTAAACCAACCTTGCAGACCATTTCTTATCCTACAATGCCATACCAAGACTCCCCATAAAGATTGTTGTGGTTGTTAAGTGCTATCAAATCTGTTCCGATTTATAGCAACCCTGTTTAGGATATCCACAGAGCGTCTGGTGGATTTGAACACCAACCTTGCAGTTCAAACCAACCTTGTGGTCCAGTGCATTATCCTGTAGTACTATGGAAACCAAACTAGGCAGTTGTACTTTGACCAGTTGTTGTTGTTGTTAAGTGCCTCAAGTCAGTTTCGAGTGATAGTGACCCTGTTTAGGGTTCCAAGGAGCTTCTGGTGGGTTTGAATTGCTAACCTCATGGTTAGCAGTCCAGTGCGTATGCTACAGAGCTACACCAGAACTCATCCTGTAGGATCACTGTAAGTCAGAATCCACTTGAAAACAATGGGTTTGGTTTTTTGGAACAAAGGTTAAAGAAAATTAGATATGCTTTTCTTAGTGACTTGGGTAATTTTATTGTTCCAGACTTGTAAATGCAATGTAACCTAAGGATCTCTTTTGTTCACCCATTTCCCCAATAAGAATCAATGACTACTGTTCTCAGAAAGGTGAATACTATTTTCAGGAAGGTGGTATCTACCTAGTAAGTTCATACATTGAACAGCTGGAGAACTCACCAATGGAGACTTCTTTACCTTGATCTCTTAGAAAAAGTGATGAGTAAGTCATTAAATACATCGTGTTTATGTTAAATTCCAGATCTTGAATTCACATAAATCAGGATTTGAAATCTGATTGGACATCTTAGCTATGCAACCTTGGTCAATTGGTCTTATAACCACAGTTTGCTCAATGTAAAATGGGCTATCCCTCATTCCACGGCCTCTTCTGAATCCGGCTTGAACTTCTGGAAGTTCTCTATCAATGTATGCCTGCAGCCATTTCTGTATTATCTTTAGTAAAACTTTACTC
>NW_006408548.1:8537673-8557118 GCF_000296735.1 Chrysochloris asiatica | reverse complement strand
TATACAGGGTCGCTATGCGTCAGAACCAACTTGAGGGCACTTAACAGCAACAACATATTTTACCAGGCAGCTCTAGTTTCATAGGCTATACTGATTGCCGTATGAACTCTGTTGCATAACCCCATGAGTCACCATTTGTGCTGTGCTCTGGGACCAGGGTCATTTACACAGAATACAATGAGACAGGTTATCCTTGAATAGTAGTTTCTGTTGTTAACATGTTTTGCATCTCAGTAATATGTTTGTGTGAGTTTTCCAGACATAACTCTGAGCCTCAGAGAGTCTAAGCCGTCACAGCTAGCAGAAGACACAAAAATGGATTACATCTTTTCTATATTCACATTTGTTGGGATGTTTGTTCCTGAAGTATTCAATAGGGTTCTATAGTAAACACTGGAGTGTTGGTGTGGTGCTGTAGGATAAGCACTGGACTGCAAGGTCAGTTTGAATTGCAAAGTTGGTGATTTAAACTCACAAGTCACCCCTTGGAAATCATATACAGGGTTACTATGAATTGGAACCGACTCAATGGCACTTAATAACAACATAGTCAACTCCAGGAGAATAATGAAGCTTTCTGCTCCTACACAAAGTTACAGCCTTAGCAGCCCTATACAGGGTCACTAAGAGTGGTAATTGACTGAACGGACCTTAACAATAACAACAATAATAAATGTGTAGCCCTGGTATGGCACTGTAAGATAAGCACTGCACTGCTAACCGCAATTTAAGTGGTCCCAACTCACCAGCTTCTCCTTGGAGACCCTATATACAGGGTTGCTAGGAGCTGAAGTTAATAGGGCTTAATTACAACATTAACAATAGTAAACATAGAAGTTGAGGCACAGTGACTAGGTGCTCTGCTACTTACTGAAAAGGCATTGGTTTGATCCTTCATCCACTGTGAGGGAGAAAGATGTCATAATCTACTTTTGTAAAGAATTATAGCTTTGGAAACCTTAGGGAACAATTCTCTTCTGTCCAATAGGGTTGTTCTGTATTGGAATTGACTCGTGTGCAGTGGATTTTGTTACTATAGTAAATGCAACTCTATTCATACCATTTCCATAATTCCATAGTTATTCAAAGGAAGATCATGGTCATTATCAACAAATCAGGTGACACTTCTTTGTCTCCAAATTCACAGCATGCTGCCTCTTATAAAATAGACAATACAAGAGAGCTCCTTAAAAGTGGTGACTTAGACTTTGAGAAAATGTGATGTGATTTCTTTACAATATTGAGTAGTTCTCTATGGTTTTGTTTCTTGTTCTCATTTTTGGCCATCAGGATGCTGAGTGCAAAACCATACATTTTTGTCATGTAGTTATCTATTACAATCAAACTCTAGAGAGTTCTCAATATTGTAAAATGTTAATTTAGCACTTTCTCACAGGAGAAACCACCACATCAGGGCTGATATCTGGTGATACTGAGCTCGAGTTCATGAGGTGCATGTGGAGGGAGAAGTCAAGGAAAGCCAGGAATCCAATTTGGCCACCTGACCCAGGACCACAGGTAATTCAAATTCAGTCATAATGACTCAAGAGATGCATGTAGTCATTCACTGCACCTCTCTCATTAATCGATCTAGAAATTAATGCTGGTAACAGCCCTAAGAAGAACACAAATGATTGGTGTTCAGACCCTCTCAGTGATATTCACATTCAGCATTCTAAAGTTTTTTGCAAGAATTAAACTCACCAATTGAGTTTGAGAATGTGAACTCCAATTGCCATTGTGTCGTTTATCTCACATTTGTGAAAATCAAATGCTTTTTTACTGTGTTTTTTTTTTTCCTTAGGGAAATTGTTCTTATTGGTGCCTTGCAAGGGAGACCTGGTACCACCCTCCTCAGACTCCATCACCACACAGAATTTGTTGTGTTTGCTGAGCACTACACAGTAGATTTTTTGACTCAGAGTGACCTAGGCAGAGTAGACCTGCCTGCAGGTTTTTCTAGGTTGTTATCTTTATGAGTCCTGGTGTGGAGCTGTATGTAGGATAAGCACTGGACTGCAAGGTCAGATTGAACCTCAAAGTTTGTGGTTCAAACTCACCAGCCACTCCTCAGAAACCCTGTACAGAATTGGAATGTGATTCGGAAATGACTTGATGGCACTTAACAACAACAACAATCTTGATGGGAATTGATTGCCAAGTCATTTCCCCTGCAGAGTTGCTGAGTGGGTTTGAACTTCTACCTTTCTGTAAGTAGCCAAGCACTTAACTGTTGAACCACTAGGCTTCATACAAATCTAGGAAAAGGGAGATTCCCAGCTGTCTTTTTCATGGGAGATAAAGGTATATGAAAACATAAGGGAGTCCCTTTTACCATTTAGCAAAGAGAATAAAGGTTACCTACGTAGAAAGCTGACATTTTGGCAGCCCTTTCATACTTCTCCCTTTGGTTGTAACCTTGTGTGTACACTTCCAGAGCTCCTATCTTGGGGCCATTGTTTTCTATTAGCTGCCATTGACTTGCAGCGAACTCATGAGCAATCTGTGTAGGACTGGATCATTGTACTCCATAGGGTTTTCACTGGAGGTAGATTTCAAGGACCATTCTTTTTATTCTGATTTATTTTGAAACCTGTTCAGCTTCATAACAACACACAAGTCTTCAGTGATAAACAGATGGTGGCAGCATTTGAGAAGCATTGGCCAGAATTGAACGGGGCTCTCTCTCCCTGTTCAATATTGAGAAGTCTACCTTTGAACCACCAAGCTGCATGTATCTCTTCATCTGATCAAAGACAATGACATTTGTCACCAAGAAATGCAGAGGTCCTACTATAACAGAGTTTCCAGAGTGGACTTTTTTTTTTTTTTTTATCTTTTCATAACAATACAGACTTGTCCAAACTGTACTGACACTTGCGTGTTGCAGTGGTGGTGGCTGTGTGCTGTGGAATCGGTTCCGACTCATAGCGACCCTGTACAGGGTTTACAAGGCTGTAAATCTTTACGGGAGCAGAATGCCTCATCTTTCTCCCGCGCAACAGCTGGTAGTTTCCAGCTGCTGACCTTGCGGTTCACAGCCCAATTCGCAACCACTATGCTACCAGAGCTCCTATGTGAAGTAGTATAGCCATAATGATCATTAGAAGTCAGGATGACGAGACTTCATCTCTCATACTTTGGACTTATTATCAGGAGGAACCCATCCCTGAAAAGGACATCATGCTAGGTAAAGTAGAGGGTCCGTGAAAAAGAGGAAGACCCCCAATAAGATGGATTGGCATGGCAGCAACAGCAGTGGGCTCAAACTTAACAATTGTAAGGATGGTACAGGATATAATTAATGTATGGCACAAATAATATTTGTGTTTCATTCTGTTGTGCATAAGGTTGCTATGAATTGAAACTGACTGAACAGTATCTAACAACAATAGTAACAACATGATACTGAAGCAAATACAGCCGAAGCAGAAACAGCAGGCAGCTTCTAACTTTCATCCAAAGGTGCTATAATCCCTGCAGCTAGGAGCCGGAACATGGTGATAATATCATCAGAAACAAGAGAATATAGTTCTAAAAAGTTAACTTAAAAAGTCACTCATAAATACCTGGTGCTTTTACGGCAGCTTGTTAATATGGGAGGTACTGACTCCCTTCTTCTGTTTGCTTCTGTTATCAGGCTAGAGAAATCATTTAGATTTTATTATTACTTGTTTTTAAAGTGCTTCAGCATTTAAAATAGACTATTCCATTAAAAAAACACTTGCTCCATTGTCTCCCATTGATTTTTCCTTTCTACAGGTGAGATCCATCGAATATCAATATTTTATAAGTAATCTCCCAAATCACTGTAGTATAGGAGAAAAAAGACTGGATCAAGAATCCAAAAATCTGATGATTACTTATTAGTTGTGATCTTGACTTCGGAAGATGTCAAAGCCAGTTTTCTCTCCTGTAGAATGGGGATAATAATAGGCCTTCTCCCTAAGGAGCTTTGGAGTCCTGGTGTGGCGCTGTGGGCTAATGCGTCAGACTGTAAAGTCATTTGAACTGCAAGGTCGGTGGCTCAAGCTCACCAGCTGATCCTCGAAAACTCTATATACGGTCACTATGGGTCAGAATCGACTCAACAACACCTAACAACAAACCTAAGGAGCTCTGGTAGCATAGTGGTTACAAGTCAGGCTGCTTATCTCATGGTCAGTAGTTCGAAACTACCAGTCGTTCCATGGTAGAAAGATGAAGGTTTCTACTCCCGTAAAGATTTACAGACTTGGAAACCGTACACAGGGTCGCCATGAGTCAAAACCGACTCCACGGCAAATAACCAATAAATAACCACCACTTCATAAGATTATTTAAAAAGACCAGATGCGATCAAATAAACTGGAAGCACTCTAAGTAATATAAAATGTCACTCTTTGTAAGATCATAATATTGTCTTCATACTATATGAACTTCTCTCACAATGTGTTTCTAAATATTTGTAGTCACATGCTTGTTTTAGAGTTGTTATACCACTTGAGGTTTTTTTCTGGATGTTTTGTCACCTCTAGTCAGGACGATTCATCTTAAGACAGCAAGATGACTATAATAATAGAATTGGTTTTACATGATTTTATGATTTTAACAAAAGGACTTGGTAATACAAAAAAGAAGAATTATGTTACTGGGGAAAACAATAGGAATGTAGCCTCTTAAAACAGTTATACTTAAAGTTTAGTGTACAAGCTGCTGGTTACTTATCTGCAATGAAACAGGTATAGGAGTTAGAATAAGCATTAAAACCTTACATACCGATTTGACATTAACATAGCATCAAATCTAAACTGTAGCTGTGTGCCTGTTGAATGTAGTAATAAAAAGTTGGGGCTTGTATATTGCAAATCTTTTTTATTTTATTTCCAGATCATTCATTTTTATTATTGTATTTTACAAAATATTAGTCCATAACAGATTGGAAATTAAAAAAAAAAAGAACCTAACCCCAGGCAACTTGAGAAACACTGTTGCAGCATTTCCATTTAATGTAAAAACTATTTCCTGTATATTTTTATGTATTTTTCTGAAATAAAAAAATATTAGCAGATTGTTGTTTTGAAATAGTGCTCTACTAATAGCCTTTTTTCAGAATCTTGTTTAGATAACAATCATAATGCATGTCCAAGTAACCCAGACCCAGACTCAACCTTTAATCTCGCCCAGGAGTGCAATGTTGTTCTCCATATGTACTGATTTGCTTTGCTATCTTCAAGTGTTCGGACGATGTCTTAAACTTCTAAAAAGCGAATGGTGGTGGTGGTTGTGTAGCACCAGTTCAGACTTATAGAGATCCTGTATAATAGAGTTTCCAAGACTATAAATCTTTACGGGAACAGAAAGCCTCATCTTTCTTCTTTGGAGCAGCTGATAGATTCAAACTGCTGACCTTGCAGTTAGCAGCCTTGCACATAACCCACTTTGATAACAGGGCTCCTTAAAAAGCAAATGTTGTTGTTAAGTGCCTTCGAGTCAGTTCCAACCCATAGCAAACCTGTATAGGGTTTCCGAGGAGTGACTAGTAGCTTGATCCACTGACCTTGTGGTTCAAACCGACTTTGCAGTCCAGTGCATTAACCCATAGCACCACACCAGGACTCCTGAGAAGCAAATAGGTGGAAGTATTTTAGTTTGGCAGTTTATACATACAAAAGGAACCTGGGGAAAGGGAAAGTCATTTTAGGGGGAATTATTTGCATATTCTTGAGTGAAAGTGTAGGTTTCTAATCCCATTAAAAATGGAGGAGATACTTCTAATCTTTTCATGAACACTTGGCAAAACTAAATAATAAATCAAGAAATCCTTATACAGTTTTTAAAAAAATGGGGATCAAAATGGGGTATTTACTTAGGGTGACAGTGAATTTCATGTAAAAAATGTTCTGTGCCACAGGGTGTTTATTCAGTGCTTCTGTGCACAATGGAGACTAGGGCTAGTTACTCCTCTCATAGCCCTGAGTCTGTAGCTTGATACTATGAGTCTAAGAGCTCTTTTCCATTCAACATTCCAGAAAAAGTCTCTTGTGATAACCTCAATCCAAAAGACCTTTTAAAAAATCTTTTAAGCTTAAATATTTATGAATAGTTAGCTCCAAAGTGGATCTAAGGAAGCATCTTGTTCCCTTTGATCGTTTATGAGGTAAAAAGTACAGATGCTATAGGATGGGCTGGAATGGTGCTATAGAATAAGCAGTGGACTGATAACTGCAAGGTTGGATGTTCAAACATGAGGACATTCCTTGTAAACCCTATACAGGATCTCTATGAACCATTACCAGCTTAATGGCACTTAACTGCAATAACAACTTAACAGTCTTTATTATTTGATAACCAATCTGATTATACATTTATTTCAGGAAAAGATACCACTCCATACAGGAAACAATTATCATATTAAATACAGATGTTAGAGCAGTGTTTTTTAAGTTACCTGGGGTTGTTGATTTTATTGTTAAGTGTCATCAAGGTAACCAGTTCAAACCCACCTACTGCTCCTCAGAAACCCTATACAGGGTCGCCATGTGTCAAAACTGACTTGATGGCATTTACCAGTAACAATAACAATGGACAATATATTGAATGATGCAGAAAGTATCAAAAGAAGATGGAAGAAATACCCAGAGTCACTGTACCAAAAAGAAATGGTCAATGTTTAACCCTATCAAGAGGTAGCATATCATCAAGAACTAGTGGTACTGATGGAAGAAGTCCAAAGTATACTGAAGGCATTGACAAAGAACAAGACTCTGAGAATTGGTGGAATATAAATTGAAATCTTTCAGTAAACTGATGCAGAACTGGAGGCACTCACTCATCTATGCCAAGAAATTTGGAAGACAGCTACCTGGCTAACAGATTGGAAGGGATCCATATTTGTGCCAATTCCAAAGAGAGGTAACCCAACAGAATCTGAAAATCATCAGACAGTATCATTTACATTAAATCTAAGTAAAATTTTGCTAAAGATAATTCAAAAACAGTTGTTGTTAGGTGCCGTGGAGTCGGTTCTGACTCATAGCGACCCTGTACAGGGTTTCCAAGGCTGTAAACATTTACTGGAACAGAAAGTCTCATCTTTCTCCAGTGGAACAGCTGGTAGTTTTGAACTGCTGACGCTGAGGTTAGCAGCCCGAACTGCCAGAGGTTCAAGCTGATTCAGATGAGTCTATGGGACAAGGGATATCATTGCTGATATCAGATGGACCTTGCCTAAAAATAGAGAATACCAGAAAGATGTTTACCTGTGATATATTGACTACACAAAGGTTTTTGACTTGGGTAGACCAATAAAAGCTATGAGTAACATTACAAAGGATAAGTATTCCAGAAAGTTTTATTGTGCTCCTGAGGAGCATGTACATAGACCAAAGGTAGTCATTCAAGCAGAACAAAGGGATACTCCAGGGTTTAAAATCAGGAATAGTGTGTGCCAGGGTTGTATTCTTTCACCATATTTACTCAATTTGTATGCTGAGCAAATAGAGTAAGAGTAACTGGATTATATGAAGAAGAATGTGGCATGAGGATCAGAGGAAGACTCATTAACAACATACAATATCCAGAAGATACAACCTTGCTTGTTGAATGGGAAGAGGAGTTAAAATACTTACTACTGAAGATCAAATATCATAGACTTCAAAATGAGTTGAGCCTCAATGTAAAGAAAACAAAAATCCTTACCACTGGACCAGTAAATGACATCATGATAAATGGAGAAAAGATTGAAGTTGTCAAGAACTTCATTCTTCTTGGATCAACTGTCAACACTCTTGAAAGCAGCAATCCAGAAATCAAACGACGTATAACATTAAGCAAATCTGTTGCACAAGACCTCTTTAAAAGTGCTCATGAGCAAAGATGTGAGTTTGAGGACTAAGGTGTGCTTGACCCAGTCCATGGTATTTTCAACAGTCTAATATGCATGTGAAAGTTAATGAATAAGGAAGATCATAGAAGAATCTATATATTTGAGTTATGATGTTAGAGATGAATTACCATGGACTGCCAGAAGAACTAAAATATCTGTGTTGGAAAAAGTACAGCCAAAGTATTCCTTAGAAGCCAGGATGGTAAGTCTTCATCTCTTATACTTTGGACACACTATCAGGAGGGACCAGTCCCATTAGAAGGATATCATGCATGATAAAGTGGAGGGTCAGCGAAAAAAATGTATACATCCAATGTGATAGATTGGTACAGTGGTAGAAGCAGTTCGTTCAACTTTAACAATGGTTGTGAGAGTTGCAGAGGATGAGGCGGTGTTTTGTTTTGTTGTGCATGGGGGTCGCTGTAGGTCAGGACCAACTGGACGGTACCTAACAACAACTACAGCAAAAGGCATGGACCCCAGCACATGGAATACACAGAAATCAAATTGACTACATATGTGGAAAGAGACAGTAGAAAAGCTCCGTATCATCAGCCAAAACAAGGCCAAGATTGTGGATTGCTCTTATTACAAGTTCAAGCTAAAGCTAAAGAAAATTAAAAGAAGTCCAAGAGATCAAAATATGCATTGAACATATCTCACCTCAATTTAGACATCACCTGAAGAACAGATTTGATGCATTAGACACTATAGCCAGGAGACCAGAAGAGTTGTAGGATGACATCAAAAACATCATACAGGAAGAAAGCAAAGGTCATTAAAACACACACACACACAACAACACAGTAAAGAAAGAAAAGACCAAAATGGATGTCAAAAGAAACTCTGAAATTTCCTCTACAGTGTAGAGAAGCTAAAGCAAATAGAAGAAACGAGGAGGTAAAAGAGCTGAACAGAAAATTTCAAAGGGCTGTTCGAGAAGACAAAATTAAGTATTATATTGAGATGTACAAAGACCTGGAATTAAAGAACCTTAAGGGAAGAACATGCTCAGCATTTCTCAAGCTTAAAGAACTGAATAAAATATTCAATCCTGGACCTGCGTTATTGATGGATTCAATGGGCAAAGAATTGGATGGTGCAGAAAACATCAAAAGAAGATACAAGGAATGCAGAGTCACTGTACCAAAAAGAAATGGTCAACATTCCGCAATTTCAAGAGGCAGACTAACCAAAATCCATTGGTGGTGAAGGAAGTCCGAACTGCGCTGAAGGCACTAATAAAGAACCTGACTCCTGGAACTGAAGGAAAGCAAATTGAAATCTTTCAACAATCTGATATAGCAGTGGAGGTGCTCATTCATCTATACCAAGAAATTTGGAAGGTAGCTAACTAGCCAACTGATTGGAAGGATCCATATTTTTGCCCATTCCAAAGAGAGGTGACCCAATGGATTGTGGAAGTCATCAGACAATATAATTAACATCACATGCAAGTAAAATTTTTCTAAAGATAATTCAAAAATGACTGCAAGTGTAAATTACATAGACTACAAGACAATATTGCTGACCCCCAATCAGATGGACTGGCATAGTGTCACCTGCAATTGTGAGGCTGGCACAGGAGTGGGCAGTGTTTCGTTCTCTTGTGCATAGGGTCAGTGTGGGTTCGATCTAACTCAACAACAACAGCAACGACATAATATTTATATATCATACCAGGCTGCTGACATCAGGCATGTTTGTGAGAGGCAATTCCTTTGTTCTCTGTGCCCCATAAAAGGTCAGCACATGGAAATATTGCTTTGGAAACTCATCATTGTGTCTAAGATTTCCCTCGTCCAGGTGATCTATATTTGTCTTTGTCTTGTTTTACTCTTATTTAAGACTTAATAGTGAAGCTAAGGGTTAATGCCCTGCACTTCAAGGTCAGTTTGAATGGTAAGGTCAGTGGCTCAAGCTCACCAGCCACTCCTTGGAATCCCTATACAGAATTACTGTGAGTCAGAACTAATTCGACGATGGCACTTAACTACAACATAATTCATACATTTGAAGAAGAGGGGGTCTCTTTTTTTCCCTTAAGACAGACCATTTTTAATTTGCAGTCTGTCATGGAGTCCTAGTGTGGTGCCATAGGGCAAAAATTGGACTAGTAAAATGCAAGGTTAATATTTCAAGGCCACCAGCTGCTCCTTGGAAACCCTTTCCAGGGTCTATGAGGTGGAACTGATTTGATGGCAATAACAAGTGTTTAGCTAAAGCTATTTAATGAATAGGCAGAAGTTAATAGAAGAAGGAATTCAGTTTATGTATTGCTGTCAGTACAAATATTCCTTTAAACCACAACCTGTTGCATACCAGTTGTTGGATTTTAAGAAGACAGTGTCATGATTTGAAAAAATACTGGACCCAATATAAAAGCACATGGGTTCCATCACTGGCCTTTAATTATTCAGGTATCCCTGGTCACATCATCACTAATCCTACAGCAACTGTATTTTCAACGATTCAATAATCAAATTGGACAGGATTCTTCCTTAGGTCTATTTTGGAGCTAGGTGTTCATGAATATTTAAGTTAAATATATATTTTTTTTATTTTAAAAAAGGTCTTTTTGATTGAAGTTGTCATATGAGATTTTTCTGAAATGTTGAAAGGATAAAAAGCTCTTAGTGTCAGCGAACCTTTTGAAAGTGACCATCTATTTACATTGGTTGCTGGTGTGTTGCTTTAGGATCAGAGCTGAAATTCGATCCACAAGGTCAGCAGTTCAAACCCACCAGCTGTTCCTCAAAACCCTATACAGGGTCACTACAATCTACTTATGTAAACCTGATAATTAAATATAATTGAAAATAAGAATACAAATACTATTTTTCAGTTTATCCTATACCAAAGTTATATTCTCTTTTCAAAGCTACAAATACAATCAAGAATGATTCTGTAAACCCAAGAATAGAATTACTTAATAACACTACCAAACCCTGTATTTTCTCTGCAAACATAAATTAAGGAGTAATACCATCCAATGCTATCTTGTCATTGGGAAAACAAACCTTTGCTGTTTAAATTTAGATTTGGATATAAAAAATAAGTTACTAGGCAATCCCTTTTGTACCAAGCTTTGTGTGGTTATTGTATATCATTTTGAGAAACTTCTATGCATTCTTTTCTTAGTGAATTTAGAAATGGAACTGAAGTAATATAATCTAGTGTTCAGCTGCCCAGAGAAAATTATCAGATCTGTACAATACCCAGGGTCATGTGGGAGGTTACATGTGTTTTTTTAGCTTGATTGAGGGTGGAGGGTTTCAGAATGCTGGACATTTCTAAACCATTTACAGGACTGTGTCTCATGTGAAACCTATACATAAACCAAGAGGCAGAGCTCAAATAGTACCAGGTTATAGTGCCTGTTTTAGAATCAGAAAAGGTATGTGCCAGGGTATATTCTTTCACCGTATTTATTCAAACTGTATGCTGAGCAAATAATCCAAGAAACTGTACTATTTGAACAGCATGGCATCAGGATTGGGGGAAGAATCATTAACAGCCTGTGATCTTCAAATAACACAAACTTGTTTGCTGAAAGTGAAGAGGAATGAAGAACTTACTGATGATCAAAGACTACAGCCTTTAGTGTGGATTACACCTTGACACAAAGTAAACAAAACTCCTCACAACTGGACCATTAAGCAATATCATGAAAATTGGGGAGGAAATTGACATTGCCAAGGATTCTGTTTCACTTAGATCTATCATTAATGTCATGGAAGCAGCAGTCAAGGAAACAAATGATGCATTATTACATTGGGCAAATCTGCAAAAGGTTTCTTTAAAGAATTAAAGAACAAAGATGTCACTGTGAGGACTAAGTTGTGTTGATGTGAGCTGGAGTAATTTCAGTAGCCTCAGGTAGTCCTGGTGCAGCACGGTAGGATTAAGCACTGAACTGGTAATCACAAGGTCAATGGTTCAAATCTACCAGCAGTTACTCTGAAAACCTACAAAGGGCCACTATGAGTTGCAACAGACTCATGGACGCTTAACAACCACAAAAACATATGCGTGAGTAAACTAGATAATGAATAAGGAAGCCCGAAAGAATTGATGTCTTTGAATTATGATGTTGGTGAAGAATATTGAATATACCATCAACTGCCAGAAGAACAAGCAAAATTATTTAGGAAAAAGTATACTCTTTAGAAGTAAGTAAAGGGAGATTTCATCTCATGAGCTTTGGTTATGTTGTTTGGAGGGGCCAGTCCCTGGAGAAAGACACCACCCTGCTTGATAGAGTAGAGGATCAACAAAAAAGAGGAAGACCCTCAATGATACAGATTTTAACACATTGACTGTCACAGTAGTTAAAGTATAACAACAATTGTGAAGATGAGGCAGAACCAGGCAGTGTTTCATTCTTTTGTGCTGACTCATTGGCACCTAACAATGTATGGTTTGGCTCACTCATTGGTAAGTTCAGGATTTTGGCAAGCTGTGAGACTTATCTATTACGGAGCCTGAGTAGACCCAGGAGAATGTTGTTGTTGTTTTTAAGTGCCATCGAGTTGGTTCTGACCCACGGCAACCCTGTACAGAGTTCCCGAGGAGCAGCTGGTGAGCTTAAACTGCTGACCTTGTGGATCAAACTGACTTTTGTAGTCCAGTGCATTAACTAGTAGTGCCACACCAGGATTCCAATCCAGGTGTATAGGATCTGGCAGTTAGAACATAAGAAAATTATTGCTTTCTCAATTATCTTTCATTCCTCATTTATTCTAATTCAGTGTGGTGTGGTGCTAGTGTACTTTTAACACCCCTCTCAATTGCAAATCACCCTTGTTAAAAAGAGAATGTCAGCCAAATGACTTATTGCCCTCTGAAAAAAATTTTTTTTAAAGCATAAAAATAAGAATTACAAATCGGGCTGCAAACCTTAAAGTCAGTGGTTCGAAACTACCAGCTGCTCCGCAGGAGAAAGATGAGGCTTTTTACTCCCATAAAGATTTACACCCTCGGAAACCCTGTACAGGGTCGCTATGGGTCGGAACCGACTCGATGGCACTTAACAACAACAACAACAAGCTATAATTTTAAAATGTTGATTTGTTCACTATTTCTACAGTCATCTTCTGTTTATGACAACCAGCACTAACTTTTTAGTTAGGGTGGCGACTTGGTGTTTTCTTTTTAATGGATTTATGGAACTCCCAAAGGCATGCCAATTTAAAAAGACCTTATTTAGTAAATAACAGAGCCTTGCTGGGAAGAATTTCTAAATTGGTAGAAAATGATTAAGCTTGGGAGGAACTGGGCTGGTGGAATATATACCTAACTAGACAATAAGAAACTGTATTGCTAAATCAAATTCTAGCCCTATCACTTATTATTAGATTGTTCTTGTACAAGATGTTGAATCTGTCATGCCTGTGTTTCCTCATTATCCGGTAAGTGTAATAATATTTACTAAGCTACCTTTCAAGTGATGATGTGAAGATTAAAATTAAAGTATGGATAGTGGAGTGCTATGTTGTTGCTGTTATTAACTGCCACTAAGTTAGTTCCAACCCACAGCAACCCTGTAAAGGGTATCCGTAGAGCAGCTGGTGAGCTTGAACTGCTAACCTTGCAGTTCAAACCAGTGTTGCAGTCCAGTGCATTCATCTGCAGTACCACACTGGTGATATAATGTGAAGGTTAAGAACTGTATAGGTTTCAGAGGGGTTGGGAAGGATGGTTGAATGGAACCAGGAACTATAGGGAGGAAGTGGGGTAACTTGTTACATGCAGGAGATCACAGTCATTAAGATGAGGTGGGGTATGTGACCTATTGGGGTGTATGATCTATTGGTTGTAAAACTAATGATCCATTCTGTATACCTTCACTCAGCTCACAATAAGTTGTTTTGTTTTTTGTTTTTCACAATAAAAAAGCAACTCAAGTATGTACATTTTTTCCGTATTATGTATCTGAAATTTCTTTTTTTATATTATTTTCACTATCTGAGCCAGTAAACAAGATTATAATTATTTAGGAAGGATAATATTATGTCTGCTTTCTTACTGAATCATGCCACAGTAGTATATGTGGATGTGTGTATGAGCAAGAAAAAGATAAATTGGTTTCCACTGTATTGTTTCTACTTTATATATTTCCCCTATACAAAAGCAGTAGTTGTCTGTTTCAGGTTGAAAACCAACTTATTTTAATACTTTTCATGTTGATAGAAAATAAGCATTGAAACAAAATTATGTTTGAAAAATAAAGCTAATTATAGATTTTATTAATCTCAGTGGTTAATAAAAGATAATATAACCTGTGTGAATATTTTGTTGTTGTTAAGTGCCATAGAATTGGTTCCTACTCACAGTAGCCCTACATAGGGTTTCTCAGGAGCAGCTGGTAGGTTTGAACTGCTGACTTTGTGGTTCACAAATCCAGTGCATATCCTACAGCATCATAACAGAAGTCCATCTGAATGTTTAGAAGTGTTAAAAATCATGTAATTTAATCACATATCAAAATTGACTTGTAATGTGAAATGATATTTAAGATCTTGCTTAATATACATTTTTATTGTGAAGAATATACATGTTTACCTTAGTTCATTTGGAACATGTTTATTAATCATTGTCAGGGACTGTTAGACAGAGGGTGTGGCTTACATGGAAGATGGTCTTTGAGAAATCCCCAGCTAAAAGAAAACTCAGTCAAAGTCATGCCCCTAGGGAAGGCGCTTTTGAGAGTATGAAAATGGACCCTAGATTGCAGCTTGAACAAAAATGTATCTGTCTGTGAAATAAATTTTGAAATATTCCAAACTCACTGCATTTTTTTTTTTCATTCCCTTAGCAACAAGAGCAAGACCCAACAAACCTGTACATCTCAAATCTTCCCATTTCTATGGATGAGCAAGAACTTGAGAATATGCTGAAACCCTTCGGACATGTGATTTCCACAAGAATACTAAGAGACGCTAATGGAGTCAGCAGAGGAGTTGGCTTTGCCAGGTAAACCATTAGCTCTGTCTATATTCTGTCCCCTTTGTTCCATTTTCATTCCATTTGTTTCCAGTAATAGGGCCCAAAGTGATAGAATATGCAGAAAAGAAAAAAAATGAAGCCTTATCAGAGCATCTCTCATTGATTCTTTGCTTGGAGCCAGAGAATTCCAATGTAATTATAAATACAGTGTGCTTGCTAAAATATGTACATAGAATGTTTATGTGTCATGAGTCATAATGATATGCATACTCAGTTTGTAAGCCTCTCTTTGTCTGTAGATCAACAAAATCAGATGCAGCCAAATTCTACTAAGACTAGTAAATGCCCAGAACCTCAAAGCAAAAGAGTCCAGGTGGTGAACAAAGTATTCAAATGTTTAGAGAGATGGTAGAACTTCTCAGCAAAAAGAAGAGAAGACAGATTTAGAGAAACCTGGATGATTGGGAAGTCCCAAGGAACCAAGAAATATAAGGGAAGGTCAAGGGGGGTATTTGCATTTAAGAGACGCTGTCTGTGTGTTTTTGGTGTTTTATTCAGAACAGGAAAATAATAAATTGTTCTTCTTCCATTGTTGGGAAAGGAAGACTACTTTTCATTTTAACTTTAAAGGAATGTTTACAAATGAGGATTGCAGGGAGGAATGAAGTTTCAATGGTTGTACCTGCTGTGTTTTCATGAAAAACAAAACTGAAAGAATCCCAGACAGAGAGAAACTGCTCCATACGAAGGAAGCAAAGCGAAAGTCTTGTGTCCATGAAGTGGAACGTGTATGCGTGTCTCCAGCTAACTTGACATGGATGAATGGAATGATGTTATGTACCACATCTGAAGTTGTTGTTAGGTGCTGTCCAGTCAATTCTGAATCTTAGCTACCCTATATAGGGTTTCCAAGGAGCAGCTGGTGAGTTTGAACTGCCAACCTTACAGTCCAAACCAACCTCAAGGTTTCGTGCTTATTCTAGTTAGCTCATTGGTTATAGGTTGTACACCTACAAGGAATCCATGGTGACATGAAAAACCATTCCAAACCAAGCTCCATTAGCCCACCTTGAAAGATAAAAATTTGTATTATAAATGCCAACTGATCTCTAATTTTACTTCCTTGAGGTCAAGGCCCATGTCTTAAAATTATTTTTATTCCCCACTACTGCTTACACACAGCAGAGCAGTAGACATATATGCAAAGTACAAGATGGGTGATTTGACAGGGAATTAGCAGGGTTTCCTACTCTTCCTGGCTTTAAAGTACCAGGGGATTTTGAAACTTTGTTGGGAAACTTAATTATCTTTTCTTTGCATTGTCCACATTTTTTTTTTTTTTTTTTTGAAGCTCCTCTCTTTATGAGGCACTCAGGCTTGAAAATGTTGATGACTGTTGATTTTCACAGAGAAGGGCACTGCCCAGTCTCTGAATTCTGCCCACCTGGTTATTCTCTGAAAGTATATAACCCGGGATTAGAGATGTGAACAGGGTGGTAACTCTCTGAAATGATTGATATGTTTCACTTTCAAAAGCATGAGAGTTTCATTAATTATTCTTCTCTCCAACCCCACCCCCAAAAAAGAAAACTCTGTAACAAATTAGTTTCTCCCTTATTTATTCTCCTACTAAGGAATGTACATATTCAAACTCATCAAGAGAATATATTGTCTAAGACAATGTGTAGTAATGTTTTTAAAACAAAGGATTTTTTGTGTGCGCTACAAAGGTTGAGTTATTAATTTCTTTTATATTTATTTTTTTCTGGAAACAGAGTTCGCCTAAAATGAATTCTTTTCTTCTGAAATGCAGAGCCAAGTAATTAATGTACATTGTAAAAGGCACAACTATAACCGTAGCATTGGATATCATGAAATGATAAAACTTAACAAGGTTATTGTTTTTAGAAAGATGAAGAGTGGGGATTTTAAATTACTTCATGCCTTATGGGAATGCAGCCTCTCCCTCTCCAGTGCACTTTGCATATAGTAGCAACAATGATCCCTTAAAAATGCAAATCAGATCTTGTCTGTGGCTTGCTTATTACCTTACAATGAATGCTGCCTGAGTGATTTGACTTACAGATCTCAATATCATTCCTGATCATTCTTTCTTATCTCTCTGGCCTCAACTTTTCCTGCCTCAGGTCAAAGGCTCAAGTCAGGAAACTGCTCTTACCCTGGCTTTTGCTTCCTCATCCCCCAGGTATGGGCTTACAGGTCATTTCTTCAAAGAAGCCTTGACTGACCTCTAACCCCAGCCTTTAGGCAGTGTCAGCTGCTCTAGTTTCAGTTCCTGTTAAGAGATTTTTATTCTTGCAGTTTGCTTGCTTTTGTTTCTAAAATATAAAGTATTACAATTGTAATCAATTAGTTATTTATATGTTTATCTTTTTTAATGCACTTGTCATTATGGATCACATCTACCTTTTCCATTTTTTTGGGTGAAATGTTGAATGGTTGGATAATTGCACAATTACCAGTCTATGAATTCTCTGAATGATTAAACTGAAAAACAAAACAAAACAACAACAACACAAAAACTATGAACTTTAAATATAAATTACTGGCAGTCACATTCCAGTACTATAACTTAAATCTCAGTACTTTAATATATTTTATAATTTCAGAAGGTGGCATGGTGATGAAAAAGGAACACATTGGTTGAAGTTCAGACAGTGATTTCTTATGCTTAAGAAATTATAAAGGAAAACAGACTATCTCGATTTTGTAAAGAAGTCAAAAGAAACAAACAAAAAACAATATACAATTTCATTCCTCATGTTCTTTTAGCCTTGTAATTGTGAGGAGCAAATTCTCATGATTTCCCTAATTTGATGAGGAAGGTTTAATTACTTTTCCACTGTGTTATAAATAAGTTGTTGTTTCATCTCATAGGACCCTGTATAGGGTTTCCAAGGTGCAGCTGGTGAGTGGCAAGCCAGCCTTGTGGTTCAAAGTGAATTAGCAGTGCAATACATTAACCTACAAAGCCACAAAACAAGGTACTGTCAAATTGTTACAGCAGTTTTAGATTCGTGGTCAAAGAAACCAAGGCCACTCGGAGAAGTGAAGCAGAGTTTCAGATTTTATTAAGCCGGCTGATTCAGAGGAGCTAATTTCTCCAGATTCTGAGCCCTGAATGGAAGGCAATACAGGCCTATATGGGGCCAGAGACCAGGGAGGGGCCAGGCTGCATACCTGTTTGAGGGCAGGGGGGAAACCAGGGGAATTGGTCTCTTGTGGTGACCTGATTAGCGTTTTTGCTTGCCTCCTGGGCTAGAGAGGGCAGTGACCTTTTCCTGTTCAAAATCAGTTTGACTCTTAGAAAACTTATGCACAACAGAACGAAATGATGTCCAGACCTGCGCCCAGCTCAGAGTCTTTGTTACTCTTGAGCCTGTTGCTTCTGCCACAGTGCCAATCCATCTGGTTGGGGGGTCTTCCTCTTTTTTGCTGACCCTCCACTTTAGCAAGCATGATGTCCTGATTGGTCCTTCCTGTCAGCAAGTCCACCGTCTTGCCATCCTGGCTTCCAAGAAACATTCTGACTGTTCTTTTTCTAACACAGATTTGTTTGTTTTTCTGGTAGTGTTCGATACTTTTAATATTCATCTCCAACACCATAAGTCAAATGAATCAGTTCTTCCTTATTCACTGTCCAACTTTCAGATGCACATGAGGCTACTAAAAATGCCATGGCTTTTGTCAGGTGCCCTTTAGTCCTCAAACCGAAATGTTGGTTCCTGAACACTTCAAAGAGGCCTTGTGCTATCAATTTGCCTGATGCAAACTACTTATTTATCTTCATCCAGAACTATCTTCTCTCTTATTCATAGTGCCAGAAGAAGACAAGTAAGAAGATTTGCCAAAATTCCTAATTCTTGACAGTCCTATTGGGGCTGCTAATCACAAGGTCAGTGTTCGAACCGCCACAAAACCACCAGCCACTTCTTGAATACCCCATGTAGGGTCACTGTGAGTTTGAACCATCACAGTAACTGTGTAACAACAGCAATGTGGTGCCACTGTAGGATAAGCACAGAACTGCTAACCACAGGGTTGGTGGTTGAAATCCACTAGCCACTCCTTGGAAACTCTTTACAGAGATGATAGGAGTTTAAACTGACTGAGTAACACTTGGCAACAAACAACTTCATAACAAATTGAACACTCATACTTTAAGAACTTTGGATGTGTTCTTTCAAATACCATCCCCTTCTTTTTTCTACTCAGTCTCTCTCAATAATAGTTTGTTCTCTGAATCACAAAACAGAATTTTTGATTTATTCTTTTCTCAATTTATTACAGGATGGTACATAGCTAGTGAGAAAACGTAATGAATTCTGTGCAGTGGATGCCTTGGGACCTTTTAATGTACAGTCTCCAAATCAGCATCAGCACCCATAACACCTGTGAATTTTCTAGAAATGCAAATCGTTGCGCCCCATCTGAGATGTGTAGCACTGTAGGATCAGCACTGGACTACAGAACCACAAGGTTGGCAGTTCAAACCCACCAACTGTTCATCAGAACCCCTATACAGGATCACTATGAGTCAGAACCTGCATTTAACAAGAGCTCTGGTAGCGTAGTGGTTACGAATCGGGCTGTGAACCTTAAGGTCAGT
>NW_006408548.1:8533881-8536977 GCF_000296735.1 Chrysochloris asiatica | reverse complement strand
TGCTGATCCAGGAACACAATTTGAGAACCATTGCTTTAAAGCTATCTTTGAATTTTCCCAGTAGAATTGATTTCTTTGGTGCTTCTTTCATATCAGAAGAGTCTTGGATTGCACCGTAGAATAAGCACATGACCTCAAGGTCAGTTTTAACTGTAAGGTCATCAGTTCAAATTCACCAGCCACACCTTGGAAACTCTAAACAGAGTCACTATGAGTTGGAACAGACTCAAAGGCACTTAACAACAACAGTCACTCCAGAAGTAGCCTGTGTGATGTGGTAGGATAAAAACTGGACTGCCAACCACAAGGTGGGCATAAAAAACCCAACAGCAGTTCCATGGAAGAAAGAAGAAAGGTTCTGCTCTTGGGATGATTTACATCCTTGGAAACTCTACAGATTCTTAACAGTTGAAGTTGATTCCATGGTAGTGATATACCATACCACTTTCTCAAAATGTGCTAATAATTAGGACTTTGGTAAAAAGTTTGTTCTGGTTTGGCCACCCCACCTCATCCCCTAACTCCCTCACCCCCACAGCACACCACTACCACCCCAGAAAGACTAAATCAAAATATTGTAACAAGCTTCCCTAGGTGATTCTTATAGATTTCCCTAGGATTCTTATGTACAAAGCTTATTAGAATGTAGATTCTGATTCAGTCTATCTGGGATGGAAATGCAAATTCCTAGCTGGAGTACAAACTGGACCGAGGCAGTTCAAAGCCCTGCTAATAATGAATCATTCTTGTCCAGTTTCTCAAAGGTGGAGATCATTCCTTCTTCTTCATATGTATTCCCGAACATAGAATGTTGTCTGACCTATAATTGACCTTCATTAAAGTTTTGATGGTGAATGAATACAATCATGTTTTTATTTTCTGGACTCCCAGTGTGGCACTGTAGAATAAGCACTGGGTGGAAAACCACAAGGTCAGCAATTGAAAACCACCAGCTGTTCTTTGGAAATCCTGTACAACAAGGTCACCTTGAATTGGAACTGACTCGAAGGTGTGAGAAACATTGTCGACATCAACAAATGCTCAAAAAATCCAATCTGTACTCATTTTAACGAAAGTGAGGTTTTCTTGATTCAATTTTGTGAACTAGGGTGTCCAACCCAGTAGACACAGACAGATACCCCACATGACCCACTGGCACACAGTTTTATTCCCCTATCTTGAGAAAGCCCCTCCTCCATTTCCACATTCTAGCCTGAAGGGCACCCATGGTGTTAATGACTGTATTCTTATTTAAAGTTCCTAGGCCTAGAACAGATTTATTTCTCCATTTCCCGCAATTCATCCTGCTTACACAGCCTTGGATGTGAATCAACAACCTATGTCTGGTCTAGTAATAGCATGCATCCTGTATTCCTGAAGATGGACCGTCTTGACAGTTTTTCACAAAGGCACCTTAGCAACAACAACATGGCAACATGCAGGAAAATAATATTTGGCATTTTGATACTATATCAATATCAAATAATGATAAGGCAAATTTTGACATCATGTGTCCCGGAGCATTACAGTATCATCAGCCCAAGAATTCTGGGCTCACATTTTATTTCTTCCTCTGTGAATTCACAGTACCACAGACATTATTGAAATACTATGGTTCTTTGATTGAAAGAACAGTCAGCCTGTTTGTCCCTGGTACATTTTTTGTACATATCTCTTGAAATTATGCCCATCTTGAGTCAAGAAACCTGAATAACTCAGCAGGCTTCACTTTGAATATTATTTCCATTGGTCACTTCTAACCACCAGATGTGGTCCCTAATCCATATGCAAGAGATCTGAAAATTTCTCTGACTAGAAAGAAAACCTCCCATTATTATTTTACTTGCAAGCTATACATTAATCTTCTTTGATACCCATCTCTTCAAAGTAAAAGTAGTATCTTCATTTTATATTTAAAACACTGAACTTCAAAGCATTAATTTGAATGCAAGCAGGGTGTGCAGACAGCACAATTACAGTCTTCTCAAAGTTCTAGAAGCACTAGATAGTGTCTGAAATTACAGACATTTGATTTTATTTTTTCTTACTCTCTTGTAACTTAAAACAATTTTGTACGATCCGCTCCCCTCCAGGCAGCATTTTATAGGCAAGTCATAAACCTCTGAAAACAGAAGTTTATGGTGGGAATGCTGACAGTCAGACTCACTACCACACAGCTAGTGGGTGCCAACAGACTACCTTGCCTTTAAGGGTGAGGATCAGGGCATAAATCAGCTAGAGTCTGGAGGGACAAAACTTAGTGTTCTATTATCCATTTCCAATTCCCAGAAACATGAAACTGTTTGTTCAACAGAAATCACATTGAAAGAATGTTATAAGAGGCCGGTAAAGAATGACCCAAAATAGAGAAGGAGTTGCAGGGGTGTGGGGGCTGTCTGTGGGGGGTGGGGGGCATAAACTTTCACAATTAATCCAGTTTCAACATCTGGGAACATAGACCCTCTTTGAGAAATGCATTTATTGTCCCCTGGTGGGCTAAAGAGCGTGAGAGACTGGCTGAGAGCAGAGTTCTGTGTGTTGCAGTTTTTTTGCCCTCTTCAGTACCCTTAATTTGATTCTCGTGGTGCTGTGTTTGACGGACTTTTAACATATGGGTAACTCTATGTCCCACCTCTCCCCACTGAATTAGCAAACTTTCTAAATAAATAAGCGAAGTTCTCTGTTCTTTCACTAGGTTGAAAAAAGTAATGATGGTTTTAGGTAGACAAGTCTTTTAAAATCTGTATAGAAAGCAAGCTACAAATACTTGTACGTGTGTTTTCTTTTAATAACTTTTGAGTATCTTGAAAATGGTATTAAGTTATCACCTACTTCTTGATGCCTCTTCTTGCTCCCTATCCTTGCCTACCTTCTGAAATATAATGTGGACACTGATTTTAAAGAAATCTAATAAAACTATAGGAATTACTAAAAAAATTACAAAGCAAATATCAATACTTCCTTTGTATGCAAGCATGTGAGCCTTCAAAATCTGTATTAAGACAGTCTATATGTGTTTTTTATTGTTTGGATTTTGTTGTTTTAGAACTTCCTTGAGTTCATCCTTTTTTAGGCTGTCTCCATCTTTTGTGTGTG
>NW_006408548.1:8521254-8533676 GCF_000296735.1 Chrysochloris asiatica | reverse complement strand
TTTTTTTTTTTTAAACACTCAGGCGTATGTAATAATTATACCACCAAAGGGCACCTTCTGCAAGTCTGCCTCATGGACAGTCCCTTTCTTTCCACAAATCTCTCAGTCCCTCTCTTTCCACAAATATACAGTCCTCAGCCGTTCCCCTTCTCCATGTCCCCATCTCAGCCTCCATCTCTGGTGTTGCTACTTCTCTGGATAAGATCCCGCATTCCACTTTTTCTCTTCTCCCTTGATGATCCTAAGGTCCTTTGTTTCTGGAGTTCATCTTTATATTAGTGATTCTCCCTTACCTTTTCAGGCAATTCTTTTGCCATTACTGTTACTATCTCAAACACATGGAGCCAGGAAATCAAATATGATCAAGGAAAGTATTTAAAATATGGACTTAATGATTGCTGTTCTTATTAGGTGTCAGTTGGTTGTGACACATAGTGACCCTGTGCACAACAGAACAAAACACTGCCCAGTCCTGCGCCCTCCCCACAATTCTTTTTACACTTGAGCCCGTTGCTCCTGCCATCTTGTTGGGAGTCTTCCGGCTTTTTTTGCTGACCGTCTAATCATAGCTGTGTTTATACAGAAACAGTTTGCAATTGTGTTTGTTGAATTTGATGGAAATATGAGACATTATATTTATTCCTTTTGGTAATTGCAACACCTTTCCAAGTTACTGACAGATGTGATCCACAGTGAAGTATGTTCCTGGCCTGCTTTCTGACTTCTAAATCTTTCTTTTTATTTGTGTGTATGTCTTCTTTTACCCTCATCTATTTCTTGTCTTGGTGTGGTGCTGTGGGTAAATGTGCTGACTGCAAAGTTGGTTTGACCCGCAAGCTCACCAGTTGCCCCTCAGAAACCCTATACAGGGTCTGTATGGGTCAGAACTGACATGCTGACACTTAACAACAGCAACAACAATTTCTTGTCCATGCCTCTCTGTCTTGCTTTTACCATCAAAAGAAAGAAGTCATAATCATGGTAGGAGTACACAGAACAGCCTGCTTTTTTTCTCTGTATATGCTGAGCCCTGACTTCCAGAACCACAGCTAATCAAATAGACCAATTAATTAAACTGCTTCAAATCATCTATTATACTATAATTTCCTGGACTCAATTTTTATTCTTTGCATGCTTTTGTAAAAATTTAGAGGAGGGAAACATACATGTATTCTTTCATTATAAGAAAGTAAAAATGAGTGTGTTCTGGAACCTTCCCTCTGCAGGATACAAGGGGAGGTCGGGAAAAGGAAAACTCTGAAACTGAAGTTGGAAAATGTTATCTTGAGATTAGAAATCATGGCCAATCAGTGTGTTGAGAATCTTTCTGTCATTTATCTATCACTGTAAGCACAAACCATGATGAGACTCAAGACTGTAGCAGCGTGAGGCAGATTGTTTATATCTGATCAGCAGAGAAGAGAGGTCTTGGCAATCTAGCACAGGATCCTATGGACTAGAAGTTTGATTCTCTTTTATTTAGTACTTATCCCACACCAAACGTGACAAAGAAATAAGAAACCTGTTTTCTGTGAGTTAGCCCATTCCATTTCTTTTCTGCATCCCAATGGCTGTAAACCTGGCTTTAACTTGTATCTCAGTTTTGTACCTCCCAGCTGTGTGTTTTGGGGCCAGTTACTTAAACTTTCAGATTCTTTCTCTGATATGTAAAATGTAGTAATTCATCAATCAATAAATATATGATGCCTAGTACTAGTATGCCTGTACTCCTGGCGTGGCACTGTAATATAAGCACTGGATTGCGAGCCAGAAGGTTAGTGGTTCAAACCCATCGGCTGCTCCTTGGAAGCCCTATACAGAGTCAGTATGAGTTGGAATAGACTCATTGGCACTTAGCAACAATAAATATGCCAGTCACTGTTCCTGATGAAACAGGTGTGTCATAAAAGAAAATATCTGCTTTTGTAGAGGTTGTTGTTGTTGTTAAGCACTACTGATTCAGTTCTAATTCATAGTGACCCTAAACAGGGAGCCAAAAGTCTTATCTTTCCCTGGAGGACAGTTGGTGGGCTTGAACTGCTAACCTAGTGGTTTGCAATTAAGATGCCAATGATAAAAAGAATGCAAACCTAAGACTCTTTTGGTAGTATAGGGAGTAAAGAGAGTTTCCTATCAAAAATGGAAAAGGGAGTAAAGATCTAAGATGGGACCAAGTTTGGGAACTAGCAGTAAAGGAAAGTTGTTAGACCACAGCGTGTGAGAAAGAAGTGCAATAGATAATAATATTCAGGACTGAAATATGGCTGTAGCTCAAATAAATTGATTAAAAGGTATAATGCATTCTAATGGCATTTAATAGCAGGACTTATCTGTACCAGAGCATACTATGCTTATTAATTCCTTATCTCAGTTTTAATTTTTAATTTAATGATCTTTCATTTTATTATGAAAAGTCTTTTTGAAAAATATCAATCTATGGTTAAAAGAGAGATTTACAATATTATGTGTCTAGATATGGGCTCACACTGCAGGTAGGCAGGTAACGTAAGTGAAAGAAACATTTCCCAGATGGGGTGTTAGAAAAACATTTTTTACCTTACATTTTTCTTCAAGCCCACAGCCTCTGGGATACCCTTTTGTGTGTGTGTTTGATAGTTTTATGGTGTATCTGTCAGGGTATGGACTGGAAAACAGAATCTCACCCCAGCTGATTGAACTGAGGAGCTAGAATGAAGGGTTATTAGCAGAAATTTGGGCAGAGTCAAGGGAACTGATTAAAGAATGTCGAAACACTCAGAAGCCAGCAAGAAAGGTAAAGCATTCTCCTACACCTGTGGGTAAGTGGCAAGTGGAGCAACTTGAATGATGGACTGTCTGGCAAGAGGTATAGTTAGGGAGGGATGTGACCACTGTGAGACTCAATGCCACATGCAGTGACAAAGCAGGAAGAAATGAAGAAAAGCCTCTGACTTTTCTTCTTCCTTCAGAGGTCCCCCCAGACCTATACTCTGTGGGTCTTCTGAAAGTAGCATATAAGGGAGACAGTGTGATACAGTCCATAGAGTGGTCATTTCATAGGGTCACACAGTAGGGCATCAAAGACTTATGTTGTGGCTATTGTGAAATATGGTCAAGGTGGTTCTAATTCATAAGTAACCTTGTGAACAGCAGAGCACCATCTTCACAATTATTGCTATGGTTGAGACTTTTGTTGCAGTCAGTGTGGCAGTCCATCTTGTTCAGGGTCTTGCTCTTTTTCACTGACCCACTGACTGACCAAGCATGAAATCCTTCTCCAGAAACTAGTCCCTCCTGATAACATATCCACAGTCCATAAGACAAAGTCTGCTCATGCTCTCTTCTGAGAAGCATTCTGACTATACTTCTTCCCAAACAGGTGTATTCATTATTCTGTCAGTCTATGCTATAGGGTCCATTCAGTAGTGTTCACCAATACCATAATTCAAATGTGTCAGTTCCTTTGGCCTTCCTTTGTTATTTTCCAGCTTCCCTGTATATGTTGTTGTTTTAAAGTGCCACCGTGCTGGTTCCAACTCATAGCGTCCCTGTATCGGATTTTGAAGGAGCAGTTGGTGAGTTTGAACCGCTAACTTTGTAGTTCAATCCTACCTTGTGGTCTAGTGCATTATGCCACTGTGCCATACCAGGATTGAAAATGCCCTGGCTTGTGTTAGACACACCTTAATCCTCAAAGTGACATCTTTGCTTTTTAACACTTTAAAAAGTTCTTTTACAACAGATTTGCCCAATCTTTATTAGATTTCTTGATTGTTGCTTCCATGGATGTTGATTGTGTATCTGAAATCCATACCAATTTCAATATTCCTTACATTTATCATGATGTTGCTAATTGGACCAGTTGCGAGTAGTTTTGCTTTCTTTGTGTTAGTAATCCAACCTGAAAGCTGTAGTCTTTGATCTTCATCAGTATGTGTTTGAAGTCCTCCTATCTTTCACAATCAAGGTTGTGTCACCTGCTTGTCACAGGTTGTTGATGAGTCCTCCAATCCTGATGACACTTTCTTCATACATACAGCTTCTAGGGTTATCTGCTAATTTACAGATTAGAAAAGTACAGTGAAAAGATACAATTCTAATTTTAGACATACACTATCCTGTTTCTGTTTGAATGACTGCTTCCTGGTGTATGTACGTATGAGGGAGAGGCAAACAGGAAGACATTCAGATAAGCTTTTTCCTCTTGATTTCACTATTAAAAAAAAAAGTACAAGATCTATGACTATAACATCTGATTCTTCATGTTAAAATTGACAGTTGATAAAGTCTGGGTAAAGAAAGCAGCCATTCTTCAATTGAAGCCCATGGGTGCCATTTGTATTATTCCTTGTTTCAAGAAGAGTCAAAAATTTAAATTTTCATGTAAAGTCTTCCAATTATTTAATGTTGACAACTATTTCAGTTTTCTAAAAGCTCTTTTTAACTCAAACAAAATGTATCTGTAGAGGGGATTTAGCTCTTGTCTTCAGCTTGGGACACCTGACCCAGAACACTGTGTTTTCAGCCTTTACTACACAAGGATCACCTGAGTAGTTTTTAAAACTATATGCCTGGGTCTCATGCCAATTCATTTAAATCAGATTCTCCTAGGTTGGAGTCCAGGCAGTGGTATTTTTAAAAATAATTTCTTGATAATATTAATATACTGTAATTTTTAGTATGCTTTTTATTTTAAAATAATTTTATATCTGCAGTAAAAAGAAGAAACAAAAGTTGCAACGTTACTACAAACCTCTAATATATGCCATACTCAGTTTCTCCATTGTTAATCCCTTGGCGTGTTTTCAAAATGAAAGAAACTGACATTGATATATTGCTATTAACTAAATTTCAGGTTTTACTTTGATCTTGCTGGTGTAGTGCTACAGCCTAATGTGCTACATTGCAAGGTCGGTTTGAATCCCAAGGTTGGTGGTTCAAACTCACCAGCCACTCCTCAGATACCCTATGCAGGGTCGCTGTGAGTCAGAACCGACTCGACGGCACTTAAGAACAGTAAGTTTGGTTTTTTTTATTATACCCTCTTTTTTTCCCAGCATCCATTTCAGGTACCATGTTGAATTTTATTGTCTTATCTCACCAGCCTGCTCTGGGATGCAATAGTTTCCCAATCTCGCCATGTTTTTCTTTGGGAATTCTAGCCTGATATGTTGGAGACTGAACTCTCCCAACATCTGGGTTTGTCTGATGTTTTTTCTTATGATTAAACAGGGATTGTGGATTTTGGAAAATAATGCTACAAAGATGAAGTCACATTATATCAGTGGTGACAAAAATTTATACTGGTTTGATTAGGGGGAATGGAGATAGCAGGATGCACCCAGCTTCAGAACTGATTGAAGTCCATATCTGGAAGAAATATTAAGCCAGCTATGGGGTTCCATATCTTTCAAATAAGCCATCTAAATTGTTTGTTAAGAGACCGATTCCATTCCAGTCATATCTACTGAGTAGTCTTTAGAGGGAGTCCTGGTGTGGCACTGTAGACTAAGCATTGAACTGCTGGTGCTTAGTAAGATTGGTGATTCAATTCAACTGCTCCTTGAAAACCCTATACAGTATCACTATAGTCAGAACCCATCCCATGGCACATAACAACAATAATAGCAGTCTTTATAGAAAGCAATTACAGGCTCCTAGTATCAGTTTCATATCTTAGAATGTAGGAGTTAATATTTAAGGCCATTCCCATCCTGAAATTATGCTACTCTAAAATTCTGGATGGTTTTTCTTTATTCATAGTGTCCACTGTTACATTTCCTATGAATGATGAGTGGGAAGTTATTGTGGTGAACACAATATCACTAAAATATATGAGTTTCTACCAAGGGAAGGCAGCCACATTGTTCCACTATTTGTCATTTATGGTACTTTTATCTTAAGAATGCTTGGCAGGAAGAACAAAGAAAGCAAAAACTAAGACAATAATTCAAATTGTTCACTCATCTTTGTCCCTGAGACACACTATGATCCCTTCTGTTACACAAATTAAGAAATAAATGACATCATTTGTCTTTGAAATATCAGAAGGAATGCACACACATTTTATTATTTTTTCCAGTCTTTTTATGTTGACCCTTTGCATAAATTATACCAGATAATAGGACAAATGGCTGTAATGCTGGATGCTCTAAATTGATAATAATTTGTACATGGCCTGTGATTGCAAAACAGCAACAATAGTAGAAATGTCTAATAAACCGTAAAACGTGACAGAGTGAATTTGTTTTCAGTACATCATTAGTAGGGGTGACCGTATGTGCCATTGAGTCGATTTCATATTGACCCTGTGTAGGTTTTCTTAGAATGATTGTTGTTGTTAAGTGCCATCGACTCTAGAGACCCTGTATCATGTTTCTCAGGAGCAGCTGGTGGCTTTGAACTATTGACCTTGTGGTTTGAAGTCCAGTGTTAATCCTAAGTGCTGCACTAGGAGTCCAGAGAATGACATAGGGTTTGAATAGCTGCCCCTGCAGTTAGCAGACTGGTGCTTATCCTAAAGCACTGCACCAGGATCCAATACATGGTGGTGGTGGTGGTTAGTGCTGTTGAGTCAATTCTGACCCAGAGCACCTCTGTATAGCTTTTCCGAAGAGTGCCTGCTGAGTTTGAATTGCTGATCTTGTACTTACCAGTCTATTATATTATCAGCCTATTTTTCTACAGCACTACATCAGGACTCCAGTAAATGGTTGGTATGTGATGGTATGCTGTTGAGTTGGTTCCAAAGCTATAAATGTTTATGGAAGCAGAAAGCCTCATCTTTCTTCCTCTGAGCTATAGATGGATTTGAACTTCTGATCTTGCAGTTTAGTGGTCCAGTGTGTAACACTCTACACTACCAGGACTCCTTAGTATATGGTTATAAGGCTTATTTTTTAAGGTCATGAATGGAGAGTCTCTACTGAAGTGAGATAGAGTGTTCTGTTATTGTTGCTGTAAGTACTGTTGAGTTGGTTCTGACTCAGAAAAGTGCATTGATGGTTAAAAGAGATGGGGAAAGATCCTTCTGATTCAATAATGTGTAATTGTTACCATGAGTAATTGTGACTGTCACAATAAGTTTTGTAACAAAAATGGGGGCGAAGTTATGTTACAGTAGTTTTAGATTCGTGGTCAAAGAAACTGAGACCACTCGGAGAGGTGAAGCAGAGTTTCAGATTTTATTAAGCCAGCTGACTCAGAGGAGCTAATTTCTCCAGATACTGAGCCCCGAATGAATGGAGGGTAACATGGGCCTATATGGGGTCAGAGTCCAGGGAGGGGCCAGGCTTCATACCTGTTTGAGGGCAGGGGGAAAACCAGGGGATTGGTCCCATTTGGTGTCCTGATTAGCGTTTTAGCTTGCCTCCTGGGCTAAAGAGGGCAGTGACCTTTTCCTGTTCATTCCCCCATTTGATGCCCTTTGGGACCTTTTCCCCAGGGGCATCATCTATGTAAGGAATGGTATTTTGGTATTGATTTGGATTGTTGGTACCCCTTTTGATTGATTATTTTTAATGGCAGTTCCCATGGCCCTGATTGCTAGTGGGAGGAAGCATGGACTGATTAAGTAAATTCCAAATAAAACAGGACACTACCCATGAGGGTCTTGAACCCTGTAAAGGTGAAGGACTACCCTTCCCCTAGGCTCTGTGGGTTCCACCCAGTCCAGGTTTGCACAGGGACATGGGCAACTTTCTGCATTTTTACAAGGTCTTCTACTGCCAGATTCTGGTCATCTACTTGTATGCTGCAGAGTCCTGGTGTGGCGCTGTGGGTTAATGCGCCAGACTGCAAAGCCATTTGAACTACAAGGTCAGTGGTTCAAGTTCACCCGTTGCTCCTTGTAAACCCTACACAGGGTTGCTATGAGTCGGAACCGACTCCACGGCACTTAACAACAACAACAACTTGTATGCAGCAATTAGCAAAATTAACTTTCTCACATACCCCCTCCTCCCTCGGCAGTCAGTAAGTAGTTTAGGCTAATCTATTTTGATAGATGGCATTTAGTATCTGGGTCTGTTGATGTGTAAGAAGGGTTAGGACTACCTCAGTTCCATTGGTTATAGATTCAGTTACCTAGGAGGGTGCCCTCTCTTTTATAGCAACTATAGAAGAGTAGCATGGTTACATCTTGGTGGTGTGGGTGTATAGGTTACACAGATTTCTCCCATTCCCACATGTCAAAGTCTAATTAAAATGAGTCCTATGTCAGACATCCTCATGCTTCGGTCGTGCGTAGATCAGCCAGCTCCCTGCTTGTTGCTGAAGCAGGGCGGGTTGTAGTACACCTCAGTGTTACCCTGTGAGGATTGGTAGGGTCAGTTTCAGCTTCCCATGAAGATGAGGCTTTCTTCAGTCTGCTGTGGTGAATCCAGGTGGGGACTCCTTCTACCTTGGCTGCTAGGTTTGGGATAATTTCTTATTCCATCTCTCAGTAATCTTTGCAGATGCTTCTGGATGCCCTCCAGAAAGGAAAAACAAATCAGATACATTTATTACACTCTGAGCTAAATAGGTCCAAATGTTTTTCATCCTGTTGAAAGGAACAATGTCTTATGAGAGTCCCATTGTGTCCAAGTTGAGTCCAGCTAACTTGACAGCTGACGGGGTGGCTAGAAGGACTTCCCAGGGTCCAGTCCACATTTTTCTAACTGGTTTTCAGGTCTGTCTCTTTATGTTCTGAGCAGAATATGATCTCCAGTCTGGAAGGGATAAGGTTACCTGTAGGGAAGGAAGCAGACCTGGGAAGAGCAATTGTACAAATAATAGAAAGTGTGTGGTGGAGGTGTTGTGCATACCACTGAACCTTTAAACCTTGGCTGAGGTCAGGTAGAAGGTTGAGGGAAGCTACCTGGGAAGGTTTACTGTATACAACTTTACAAGGGCTCAATTTAAGCCTACTTCTAGGGGCTATTTGAAACAGGGCTAAGACAACACCTGGCCCCAATGTAGATAAATTTCCTGACAGTTTTGTCATTTGGTTCTCTTTAGAGTATGGTTCATTTTCTCGAACCTCCACATTGAATGCAATCTCCATTTAATCTGTAGGTGTTTTGCTGCTCTGTTGTCACTTTGGACACTATGGAAGTCCAAACTTGGAGGTCATCTCCTTCAAGAGGATTTTCATTATTTCTGAAGTTCTTAGTTCTGGTGGGGGAAAACCTCTACCCAAACAGAAAAAGTGTCTACAAAAACAAAACCAGCCAATATTTAAAGTCCCCAGCTAGGGGCATCTGCATGAAATCAACCTGTTAATTTTCAGGGGATTGTTTACTTTGATATTGGTGTAGGACAGCCTGTTTTGGGATTGTTCTTGAGGCAAGTAACAGTCAGAGCTAACCTCGTGAATGATTTTTTTTTTTTTTTTTTAAATGTTCTAGTGCCAGGGCCTAATGAACCAAGTTAGGGCCTCTTTCATGGATTCATTTAAGACGAGTAGATGCTAGTTTTCACAGGATCAGAACCATTCGATTAAAAAGCCATTTAGCTTTTAACTTCTCAAAACCTGAACAATTACATTATCATTTACTTTTTCATTCTTTAACCCCTCTTTCCAATCCTACCTCAGTTCTACTCAAGTCCTCTGGGCACACATTCAGTTTTTCTTGCCATCATTTCTAATGCCCTCGTCAGTGCAATCAGTTCAGCTTTTTGAGCTGAGATCCCCCGCAGGAGGGCTATTGCCTCTACCCAGTCTTGTAAGATTACTATTACATACCTTGCTCTCTGAGTCCCTTTTTCCATGTATCTACTTCTGTTCACAAATGACATCTAGTCCAGATACAGTTAAACAGGTCAGGTTGGCTTGGAATTACTTGGTCAATGATTTCTATACAATCATAGTTCAGCCCTCTAGTTGCCACATCAGGGAAGGATGGCAGGTTTAGTTACCCCATAATTCACAGGGTAATATTCAGATTGTCCAGTAAAATAACCTGGTATTGCCTATCCGTCCTGTTGTGAGCCATAGGCATCCCTTCTTTAACAGCAGGGAGACAGTTTGATAGGGACAGGGACAAGCTGGCCAGAATGAATATCTCAGCCTCTTTTCTGAGAGGATATTGGTTTCTGTGGGATGGTCAGTTTCCAGGCTTCAATCAGACCTCGACAGGGGATGCTTGTTGGCTCTCACCCAGAGTTCCCCTAGTCCACACGGGGGTTTACCTGATTGTTGATCTCCTCAGGCCAATGTGACTGGTTTCCTGAGTCTGAATCATTAATCACCAGGCATGTTCATGAGGGACCCTCATCATTAATCACCAGGCATGTTCATAAGGGGACCAGTCAGTTATTTTCTCCTCCCCAATGAAGCAGTCCAGGGGTTTCAGGAAGAACTGGTCCTAAGGCTTCCCTGAGATCTCAGTCACCATCACTGTCCCCATTATTATTATTATTATTATTATTATTATTATTTAAGGTTTTTATTGTGGATTGAGTGAAAGTTTTCAGGGCACATCATCGGTTTTACATTCAAACATTCATATACTTTGTTTCATTACATTGATTATAATCCCCTCCACATACCATCAGTTAACAGAGTTTCCCTCTATCCTCTTTAGCTTTTTTTTTGGGAAAAACTTTGCCTTTTTGGAATTTATAGTCTCGGCTTTTAGGGAAGGTTTTTACATTTATCTGTGGGTATCCAAGGCTCATGTATGGAATTACTAACCAGCATAACTGAATAATCAGATAAGGGACATTTTGCTATGTCTGCTAGGTGGCTAAAGTCTGAACCTCAGAGCCTATGGTTTGGACGGTCAGCAAAGCTTGGGCCCCCATTATTATTTTTAGCTGAGGTCCCACAGGGCAACAGAGGTGGCAGAGGTTGATGCCAAATCATGCTGGGCCCCTTACCCCCTGAAAATGTTACTCTTCTGCAGACAATAAAGCTTGTTCAACCATCTGTTGAGTTTGATGGCTTTTTCTACCAGATCCTCCCCTGAGATTTGGGTATTTATTTTTTTCAGTGTCCGTGTTTTTGCATAAGCTCATCGGTCCTTGCTTAAGGCCCTTGTTCCTTTCCAGGGTCCTCCCTGGAGTCCCACAGGCTTACCTCTAGTGGTCTTTTAGGATAACAGTTACAGCCTGAAATTTCTCATGCTCTTGGCTGTTAAATACCTCAAAGGTGATGTCCACCAGTTGGGATGGATTCATGCCAATTGCCCTGTCAAATTTCTGCCATTTCTTTAGAAAATCCTGGGTGCTTTGGGAGATAAAAAATCATGTTAACCATTCAGATATTTGCTGAGTTCTCAGGATCAAGGTCTGTGTACTTGCAGTAAGTTTGGCAGATTCATTTAAAAAATTCAGAGGGATCCTCAGTTGGCCTCTGCTGAATTGCATGTACCATGTTCAAGTTTTTTGGTTTAGGAATTCCCTTTTACAGACCTCTGAGAATTCACCTTTCATAGTGCTCCAGTGTAGTGTAGTGGTTATAAATCAGGCTGCAAACTGCAAGGCCAGCAGTTCAAAACCACCAGCTGTTCCCCAGGAGAAAGACGAGGCCATCCACTCCCATAAAGATTTACAGCCTCGGAAACCCTGCACAGGGTTGCTACGAGTCGGAACCAACTCCACGGTACACAACCATCACCACCACCAGTCATGGCAGGCCCATCTAGATTTTAATTTGTGTCAGCTAGAGGAATTGCCTTACTGGGGACAAGCATCCTGTTCAGTCTTTTTTTGGATGTGTGCCATTTCATCTCACGCCTTATCTCAGACCAGCCTTTTTCATCCCTTGTCAGGAGCATTGTTAACAGAGCCTGAATATCTGCCCAATTAGGATGATAGGTAGCAAAATAGTGGTTATTAAATTTGTTATTTTGGTCAGGTCATTCCTAGTGTGGTACTGTGTGTCAATGCACTGGACCACCAAGTCCATCCGAACCACAAGGTCAGCAGTTAAAAGTCCACCAGCCACTTCTTGGAAAACTCACACAGGGTCACCATGAGTCAGAACTGACCCAGCAGCACTGAACAACAACATCTCAATAAGAAGGATTTGAATTTTTCCTACTTAACAAGTCCAAGATAGAGAAAGAAGTATGTGCCCAGTAATATCCTGTGGCTTGCCCTTCCATATTCAGTTCTGTGGGCATCTGCAGAAGGGGTATTGCCTTGCCTCTGTTCCGGGTAGCCCTCTACCAAAATGGGTCCCTAGAAGGGTATGGTATAGAGAAATCACTTCCAAACTGCTTTCCTCAGCGGCTGAATATGGCCGGGCAGGTTCACTAGGTCAGGTTATAATTTTCTCTAATGGCAGCTGCTGGGGTATCAAAGGTTGTTGTATGCCGGGGTTTTCCCTCGACATAGTTGTCACGAGTTTTTGGTTCACGAGGAGGGGAGATCCAGCGGCGATAGGGATAGCGAAAGAATACACAGACAAACAGAAGAAGGGAGACAATGAGGCACCCCAAAGCCAGGGTGGATAC
>NW_006408548.1:8496374-8520664 GCF_000296735.1 Chrysochloris asiatica | reverse complement strand
TTAATCTAATATATATACCTGAATATTAAGATGAAAGCAATTTTCCATTAACTGCCAGTGGCCTCATTTGTAACACTCAGCCTTAGAGGGCCTCGAACCTCTGACTAGTCTTACACGGTCTGCAACAGTTGTAAGACAAGGTTACAATCAAAAGCTGTATTTCACAAAAAGTAATCATTTATATCTCTTTGTATATTCACGTACAGGCCTGCTTAGAACTGCTTTACCTAATATTCATCTGTATTCATTTTTCCTCTGCCTGGCTTTCATATTAGCAGTGTAAGTGCATTATAGTACAGATACACGTTATAACTTACATATTTTTGGAATTTCAGGTTGTTTTCAGTTTCTTAAACATAAATACAGGACAAAAACATGGTAATTTTACAAACATATAGACAATCTGACAGTGGTTTAATAATTCAAGCTTTAAAATGGTATAATAATTTTATGGATCCATTCAAAGGTTATTTTCTCCATCATCTAGATCGTACATTGGCCAAGCTGTATTACAGTAAAACACCATTTCCTTTGATGCCATAGGAAGGTACCCATATAGAAACCAGTTAGAATTACGCTTTACAGCGCTTTTCTTTCAGATTGAGGCCTATATTTTATTTTAGATACAGAGGTTAATCTTAACAGGAGGGGCATTTTTAGGAAAGTACTTCCTGTCTACCATGGCCTGATGTGCTCACTCAGAATAAATCAAAAGGGGATCTACCATGTCTGGATGTGTGCACCCAGAATAAAGCAAAAGGGGATCTCAAAATAAAGGCAGAGGTGAATGCGGGAGACACAGGGCCAAAGACTCCCAAGAAAACATTCAACAGACAGATCCAGACTTTGCTGCTTCTCTCACGGAAATTTTCAAACGTCTCTTAGCTTTGGAGAGTTTTGAACCAGTAGTCCACTCTGCGAGGACCAAGACATCTCCTTAAGCCATATGAGATTCACTAAACAGACAGGGCACTTTTAGGAAATTACTCCCTGTCTACCATGCCCTTAAGGAGCTCTGGTAGCTTAGTGGTTACAAGTCAGGCTGCTGTATCTCAGGGTCAGCAGTTGGGAAACTACCAGCTGTTCTGTGGGAGAAAGATGAGGCTTTCTGCTCCCATAAAGATTTACAGCCTCGAAAACCCAGTACAGGGTCGCTATGGGTATGAACAGACTCCAGACTCCAGGGTACACAACAACAACCATGCCCTGATGTGTGTACCCAGAATAAAGCAAAAGGGGATCTCAAAGTGAAGGCAGAGGTGAGTGCACAGGGCTGAAGACCACCCAAGAAAAGATTCAACAGACAGATCCAGACTTTGCCCCTTGTCATGTTTTTTTGTTTTTTTTTTAAACTCGCAAATCTTCAACATTTCTGGGTGGGCATGCATATCTTTTCAAATGCAAATGTCTCAGCTCAAGTTCTGGCTCAAGATACCTCCTGAAAGTTCTAATGAATCCAATCACATATAGGCCAAAGGCCAGCTTACAAACTTTCGGTAATCATAATTCCCATTCCCCCCTTTTTATTTTTTTAAAAATCTGTCAATATACATCCCAAGGCTGCGGGCTCACCATGAGAATTCCCATTGTACTTAAGTGTATGTAGTGACCTAGGGCCCACTCAGATTCAGAAGCTGGAGCCATGGAACTGTACAGACCGGATGTGACAAGCTGCGCTTTGGTTACATGCACACCGGCATGCAACCTGTCACACAGAGCTTATGGCAGTTCTACACACACACACACCCCTTTTGGGGAGTTCCTTACTGAGGTCTCTAGGTGAGACCTTGGAAGGGGATCAGCTTTCCACTTCTGTCCCTTAGGGACAGGCCTGACTGGGTTTGACCTGTGGCCTGGGGCATACCTGTTCCAGAAGTCTTGGCTGGTTTCTCTGGTGGGGAGAGGTGGGTGTGGTGGCTGGCTGCCCCCACTTGGAGGAGGAGATTGTTGTTAAGTGCCGTCGAGTGGGTTCCGACCCATAGTGACCCTGTACAGGGTTTCCGAGGCTGTAAATCTTTATGGGAGCAGAAAGCCTCATCTTTCTCCTGTGGAACAGCTGGTAGTTTTGAACTGCTGACCTTTAGGTTCACAGCCCAATTCGTAACCACTACACTACCAGAGCACCCTTAGAGGAGGAGGAGGAGGAGGAGGAGGAGGAGGAGGAGAAGGTGGTGTGGTGGTTATGTGCTGTGGAGTTGGTTCTGACTCATAGCCACCCTGTACAGGGTTTCCAAGGCTGTAAATCTTTACGGGAGCAGAAAGTCTTATCTTTCTCAAAAGGAACAGCTGGTAGTTTCGAACTGCTGATACTGTGGTTCACAGCCCCGATTCGTAACCACTACACTACGAAGGACTGTCAAATTTGGTGGTGGCGCACCGTCTCATCCGCAGAGGGGATCCCGCCATTAGTCACTCCCCAACTCTAATCTGGTGGCTCAAGGGGCCAGTGTGGTCGTTTTCCCAGTCAGGGAACCAAATGTTACAGCAGTTTTAGATTCGTGATCAAAGAAATCGAGGCTGCGCAGATAGATGAAGCAGAGTTTCAGATTTTATTAAGCCGGCTGACTCAGAGGAGCTAATTTCTTCAGATTCTGAGCCCCGCCCCGGAATGGAGGGCAACACGGTCCTATATGGGGTCAGAGTCCGGGGAAGGACCAGGCTTCATAACCTGTTTGAGGGCAGGGGGAAAACCAGGTGGATTGGTCTCTTATGGTGACCTGATTAGCAATTTAGCTTGCCTCCTGGGCTGGAGAGGGCAGTGACCTTTTCCTGTTCAGTTAATCTTACAGTCCAGAAACAAAGGACCATAGAGAAGCAGTGATGGAGGCAGAGATGGGGACATGGAGAGAGGGAGTATCTGAGAACTCTAGATTCATGGGAAGAGAGGGACTAAAAGATGGCGGCCAGGAGGGTGACTTAAAGAAGATGCCCTTTGGTGGTGTAAATTATTATATATGCCTGAGTGTTAGGATAAAAAAAAAAAGAGCTAAAGTGAATAGAGAGAAATACTGTTAACTGATGATACATGGAGGGGATTATAATCATTGTAATGAAACAAGGTGTAAGATTTATTGAATTGTAAAACTGATGATCTGCCCTGTAAACTTTCACTCAATCCACAATAAAAACCTTTAGGGGAAAAAAAAAAAAAAAAAACAAAAAAAAAACGTGCATTGAAAAGACGTTTCCAACCTATTAAATCTGCCCCAGAACATTTTACTGATATTGGATCAGGCTCTCATCAGATGTAATTTGCTTGTGGGAATTGTCATGGTTATGAACCTAATCCCTATTAGTAGCACTTGTTTAAAACACAAAACAACCCCCCACCCACCCACACACACAATTTTGTAGTGCATTTTGAATGACTTGGAGCCAGATTCCTAGGCACTGGGACAAGAAAGAATGTCAAACTGGCCCTCTTAATGTGTGTTTATATTTAAACAGAAAACCCTGAAGCTTTATGCGATGATTGGAGCTCTTAAGAACCTAATTAACGTATTGTTGGGTGAATGGTTGGCCTGGTGCAAGGGGGTTCAGGTACTACTGAGGAAGAATAGATGCAGTTGTAGTGATTCAGTGATTCTGAAAGGGACATGTAACGACAGTTTTGTCTGGCATATGTCTTTTCAGACCAGCTTGATAATGCTAGTGTCAGTTTCAACTGAAGCGTGTGCCAGATTTCAGATAGTTTGAGCTGGCATTTCAGTGCAGTTAATTGTGAAACTTGAGAAGAAAATGGGCACATTTTGCTAACGTGGCTATTCAAAGCTCATCCCTTTGCTCCCAGAACTCTGTAGGTCTCACTTTTATTCTGTTCCTACATAAAATGCACAAGGAGCAGAGTCTTTCCCCTTTGGCAGTTCCTATATCGTCTTCTTTGCTGGGTTGCTTTGCCTTGTTAAAATGTGCCCCGTGTATTAAAATGAAATTGTCACTGCTGGGTGGTGCAGCGTAACATGGTTTGACACTAAACGCCGGCAGCTACAGAAAACAGACTTTTATTGCATTTATTCTTTCAGAGACGAGAGTCTCTAAAGGCTCACTGCAGACATTCACTTAGTTAAATCTGAATGAAGCCAAAGTGAACAATCTAAGCTGCTGTCTTTGTGTTCATAGAAACAGCCCCCATTTGGCTTGATATGGCTGTGAAATAGTACTAAAATGATCATACTTAGAATCCAGGTGGGATGACTTGAGGCTTTCAAACCTGGGAAAATATTTGAGGTGGGGAGAGAGGGTTGGAGCCACATGATTCTCTTATTTAGTTTCCCCTGTCTTCTCTAAAATACATTATGTAGGATCAAGACTCACACATACACACACACATATACACAGTCCTCTCCGCAAGAAACTAACCCCTATCTAGTTTTAGTTTTCATTGTAAATTCGATTTCATTTTAATACAAAGAGAAAGGATTTGATTTGTAGGCCACTTGCAAGCACACTTCAGATTCTAAACTGCCTTTTATCTAGATGAGTACCCAGAGAGAGGTCGAGCTGGGAAGGGGGTCTGGGGAATAAGCTTTTCATTCTGTAGCTCTCCTGGAATAAAAATTCCATAAAGTAACATCTGTAGTAATTAAGGGCTTACATCTCCTCTCCCATTCATGTCTCTGCTAGGAGGGAAGGTTATTTTCCCAAAGAGACAATGGATAAATAGTCCTGATTGGAAGAAAGAAAGATCAGAATTAGAATTCTTTTGTTTCTTAAAATGGAAGTTTCCTATCTGGGGAAAAAAAAAAAAAATGACTTGGAAGACCTACTGTAAAAGGTTCTACTGAAAATAAAACATGAAATTTTTGAAAATTGTATTTAGGTACTCTAAAATATTTGGGCTATGGAAAGATTCTTGCCTTTCTAATACAAATATCTTCTACTTGGAGGAATTTGGGATTAAGTAGTGAATACAAAAAATGCTTCCTTTGTTTTTTTTTACTTTTATTTATCACATATCACATCATAGAATACTCCTCCCCCAATTTATACCAAAAAGTGATTCTTTTAAAATTTTCTTCAGCGTAAACATTCTGTGGATCCAGTTTGCCTATGGATAAAAAGAATGCTACTCTATTCCTTGGTTACGAATCGGGCTGCGAACCGCAAGGTCAGCAGTTCGAAACTACCAGCTGCTCCGCGGGAGAAAGATGAGGCGTTCTGCTCCCGTAAAGATTAACAGCCTCGGAAACCCTGTGCAGGGTTGCTATGAGTTGGAACCGACTCCACGGCACACAACAACAACAACAATTCTATTCCTATCTAACTAGTTACCACCATAGCAAGATCATTTACATGATTAGTGAGTGCCGAGAAAGATGAAAATGTGGGACTCCTTGTTAAATACTAAGAATTTTATGATGATGACAACACTGGTTTATATAAACCAGTGTGGGGGTTTTCTAAGCTCAGGGCTCTGTGTAACTGTGCACATCTCATGCCTATGAAGTTGATTCTGCTTGGAAGATAGAGACTTGTCATTTGTATCAATATTGAAAGTGTGGAACCATTTGATGCCTCATAGAAATGTCCACCTGAGAAAAAATAGTTTTTAAAAATTAGAGTCAGAAATTAATTTGTTGTTTTTGTATTCTGTTGAGTTGAGGCTGACTCATAATGGCCCTATGTGAGAGAGTACAACTGCCCCATAGAATTTTCTAGGCTTAAACCTGATGTGGCACTGTGGGTTAATGCTCTGGACTACAAGGTCAGTTTGAACCACAAGGTCAGCTGTTCAAGCTCACCAGCCGCTCCTCAGAAACCCTATATAGGATCACTTTGGTTCAGAGCCAACTCCATGGCACTTAACAGCAACAGCAACATAAATTTAGTGTGACACTGTAAGATACAGCACTGGACTGCAAGGTTGGTTTAAGTCACAAGGTCAGCAATTCAAATTCACTAGCTGCTCTTTGAAAATCCTGTAGCGGATCGCTATGAGTTGGAACCAATTCGATGACTCTTAAGAACTACAATCTTTAGGGGTCCAGATTGCCAGGTTTTCTCCTGACAATAAAGTGAGTTTGAACTGCCAGCCTTTTGGTTAGCAGTCAGGCACACAGTTAAAAATCGTGCCACCAGTATTCCTTAAGTGGAACCTGTACCTGATACCACCTTCAAATTTCCTTACCTGATAATTCAGATTCCTTAACCTATGTGTCAGTTTATTTCCAAGAGTTTCCCCAATAAGTCTTCCATTGCATCCATAGTCACCTGCTCCATGCCCCATTGTACAGAAGACACAGACTCTCTCATCTGTGCTGCCAGCCCTTCCCAAATTTGTTCTCACGAGGCTTCCCCTGTCTTCTGAGCCTACCTAAAGTCTCCCTGGCTCCTGGGATTCCATCTACTTTTGATAGCCTATATATATAGCTATAATAAATTATAACTTATTTGGCATTTGTTAACATATTTTTCCTTTAACTAGTTTCCTCATGTATCGGGGACCTGCCTCCACATAGGGGTTCGGTTCACGAGTGTTTGGTTCACAAGAAGGGGAGATCCAGCGGTGATAGGGATAGCGAAAGAATACACAGACAAACAGAAGAAGGGAGACAATGAGGCACCCCAAAGCCAGGGTGGATACATCACTGGTGGGCAGGCTTGGGACTACAGGCATCGTGGCCTCTGCAGGCAGCAACTCACTGCCCTGCAATCTTTACTGCATGCCTTCCAACCCGTAATGCACACCTGGGGAGGCCCGGGCCTCTGCTTTATTTAGGGGAGGAGCTTCACACCAAGCTGGGAGGGACTTAGGCAAGGTACAGCTAGCATCAGTACTTTTCCAGACATTCAGGTAACTTTACATCGTACTTCACTGGTTCGAATCCCAGGCCAGCAACTTGGATTCTCAGGCCCAATTAACATATCTATAGTCCCTGAACTCAGGTGGGAGAAGGTGAGAGATAAGGACAAAAGTCTGGGCGGAGTCCTGCTGCTTCAGCTTCCTGAGCCAGGTCTGCAGGAGGACTAGAGAAGCCCAGGTGAATGGGCTGCACCTGGAAAAGGATTAGGGAGGATGGGTTTTTTGTCTATAGAACAAAGAACCAAGAAGTAGCTAAGATATTTTTAGTTAATCCTTTTGGAGGAAGGCTTGACCTTGCAACTTTTAGTCTTAGGCTTTAGGAAAATATCACATTTATCTGTGGATTATTAAGAACTCTGTGTATTAAATTAATACATGTAATAATATTAAGATGAAAAACAACTTGCCATTAACTGCCAGTGGCCTCATTTGTTACACTCGGGCCTATAGGGCCTCGAACCTCTGACCAGTCTTAACACGGTCCGCAACACTCATGAATGTAATATGGTTTGAAAACACACATAAAGTTTAGATGTAGGGAAGCTTTACAACTTGTAAATGCATTCCAAGAAAATGCATATTAATAACATAACAGAAAATCCAAAATCATGCTTTGCCGTTCAGAAAAATTTCACACATTCCACACACATTTTTTCAAGCATACGTGTGATGTTTCATAGAATTATTTTTTCTTTATTTAAGAGACTTGATTCCTTTAATCAAAATCAACCCCTGATTTTTTATCTTTCCCACCCAATTTTCCACTTCTTGTCAGTTTGCCATACTGTGATGGCAAGCATATGCTATGATACTGGAATCTAGACAATAGTTTTTCAAATGCCCGAAAGGTCACCCATGGGGGACAGGTTTCAGTGGAGCCTCCAGACGAAGGCAGACTGAAAAGAAGAACCTGGTGATGTACTTCTGAAGAAACTGGCCAATAAATATCTTATGAATACAAGCACAAGATTTTGTCTTATATATTACAGGAAGATGAGCCTCTTGGGTTGGAAGACACTGAAAATAAAATTGGATAAGTGCTGTCTGCTCAAAGTAGAGTCGACCTAATGACCTGGACAAGACATTCATTTACTAAAGTGGCTTTACTTAAGTAACCCCTGCTACAAATTTCTATTACTAATTGTAATGTGGACTTTACAAAGTTTGAATCTAGGAAAACTGCATGTTGGTTTCCAAAAATGAAAGGAAACCCTTGAAAATAGATATCCTAGATATTAGCTGAAATGTACTGGTCTTGGCCATTTTGAGTCAGACAATCATATGGTCTACTATGCTGGCAATGATATCACATTCCTTGTCAAAAAGAACATTTCAAGATCTATCCTGAAGTACCATACTCTCAATGATAGGATAATGTTCAATATATGCGTACAAGGAAGATCCATTAATTCAACTATGATTAAAATTTAAATGTTGTTGTTAAGTGTCATTGAGTCAGTTCCAACCCATAGTGACCCTGTACAGGGTTTCTGAAGCTGTAAATCTTTATAGGAGTGGAAATCCTCCTCTTTCTCCCGTGGAACTGCTGATAGTTTCGAACTGTTGACCTTGAGGTTCGCAGCCTGATTCCTAACCACTAAGCTACCAGATTTCAAAGATAAAGAAATTAAAGATTTTTACCTAAGAAAGATTATGCTTTCTGCTCCTATAAAGGTTTATAGCCTGTATGAGTCAGAATTGACTTGGCAGCATATAACTATCACCAGCACCACTTCTAGTTAGAGACCATGACAAGAATATATTTAATAGATTGTATGAAGATAAGAGTTAGGGGATGACATCAAAAGTATCATAGTTGAAGAAATCAAATGATCATTAAAAACACAGGAAGGAATGAAAAGACCAAAACAGATGTAATAAGGGACTCAGAAGCTTGCTCTTGAACATTGAGTAGCTAAAGTGACTGGAAGAAATAGTGAAGTAAAAGAGCTTAACAAATGAATTCAAATGGTGGTTTGAGTAGACAAAGTAATGTATTATAATATAATATACAATGACATGGCATTAGTAAACTAAAAGGGAAGAGCATGCTAGACATTCGTCAAGCTAAAAGAACTGAAGAAAAACTTCAAATTTCAAGTTTCGATACTGAAAGATTCTGTGGGCAAACCACTGGTTGATGCAAGGAAGCATCAAAAGAAAATGGAAGGACTGCACAGAGTCACTGTACCAAAAAGAATTGGTTGATGTTCAGTCATTTCAGGAGGTAGTATGTAATCAAGAAGCGATGGTATTGAAGGAAAAAGCCCTAGTTGCACTAAAGGCATTGGCAAAAAACAAAGTTCCAATAATGACGGAATAACAGTTGAGATATTTCAATAAAGGAATGCAGTGCTGAAAGCGCTCATTTTTCTATGCCAAGAAATTTTCTATGTCAACCAAATGGAGGAGATCCATATTTGTGCCCATTCCGAAAAAAGGCGATTCAATAATGCGGAAATGTGTGATCAATACCATTTTCACATGCAAGTAAAGTGCTACTAAAGATAACTTTAAAAGGTTACAGCAGTATATCAACAGGGTACTGCCAGAAACTCAAGCAGGATCAAGAAGAGGATGTAGAACAAAAGATACCATTGCTAATAGTACTTGGATCTTGGCTAAAAGCAGAGAATACTGGAAAGATGTTTACCTATATTTTATTTGACTATGCAAAGATATTTGACTGCATAGATAATATCAAATTATAGAAACCATTGCAAAGAGTGGGAATTCCAGAGCGCTTAATTGTGCTTATTTGGAATCTGTGCATAGAATAAGAGGCATTCATTCAAGAATCTGCATATAGGTTGAAAACAAGGGAATACTGCATCGTTTAAAATCAGTAAAGGTGCGTGTATCAGATTGTCTGTTCACTATATTTACTCATTCTGCATGTTGTCATTGTGGTTAAGGGCCATCAAGTCAGTTCCAACTTGTAGTGACTGTTAATCAACGGAGAAAAGAGACGGAGAGCCTGGCTCAGCAACAGGTACAGATTTATTCAAGACACACCTGGGAGGGGCTTGCTGACCAGAGCCAGAAACATCTTTCCGCATAGGCTGAGGGTTTTTATGAGGGCCTTAGGAGAGGGTGGAGCTTAAAAGGGGCTAGCAGTGGAGGAAATGGGCTTTTGTGCCATCTTACCTGGGGGGTGGAATTTAGAAGGGGCTAACTGGCCAAAACTGGAAATTGAAACTTAAGGAAAATAGACATTTAAGAGAGTTGGGGTGGTGGTCTTAAAATAGCTGTACTCAGGTGCCCTCCATCTCCCTGTAATCTCAGAAGCCCGAATATATGAAAAAGAATTCAGCATCAAGATTGAAGGAAGACTTGTTAACAACCTGCAATACATAGATGACATACTTTGCTTGTTGTAAGCAAAGAGGACTTGAAGCATTTGCTGATGGAGATCAAATAATAATACATTTTAGTTGGATTTCATTTACTTGAAACCACAAACAGTGTTCAAGAAATCAAATGACATATGGTATTAGGCAAATTTGTTGCACTTTAAAATGCTAAAGAAGATAAATAAAAGACACCTCGAGGACTCAGGTGTACCTGATCCAAGTCAATTAACTCATATGTATGTGAAAGCTGGACAACGAATAAGGAAGACCTGAGAAAAATTGATGCATCTGAATTGTGGCATTGGTGATGAAAAATGAAAGTACCATGGATTACCCGAACAAGGAAATCCATGTTGGAAGAAGTCCAGCCAGATATTCCTTAGAAGGGAGGATGATGAGACTTCAGCACACGTCCTTTGGGCATGTTTTCAGAAGGACCAGCCCTTGCAGAAGGTCTCATGTTTGATAGAGAGTTAGCAGAAAAGAAGGAGGAGTGTCAATGAGATAGATTGATATAGTGGCTACAACAACAAGTTCAAACATAATTTTGAAGACAGTACAGGACTGGGCAGTATTTTGTTTTGTTTTACCCACTCAACAGCACATAACAACACCTTGTAACTCCCACAAAACAACTTTTTTTTTTTTCCTGATGAGTCTTAGTAAGAGAAGTTGGGAGAAGATGCTGATAGGATTCAATGATTCAGCTGTGAGTGATTGTTAACAGGATTAACGTGGATATAAAATGAGCCATCGCTGAAGCAAGGCAGAGGATTCACTCCTATCAAAGAAGAAGAGGTAAGAGTAGAAAACATTCTTTGTACTCTGAGATCCCTGCTCATTGAACCTTCTTGATGCAGGGTTATTTAACTGTGATACTAGAGAAGTAGCAGAGGAGAAACAAAGGATGAGCAGCAGCAACAGAACAAGAGCCAGAGTACCAGATAGAGTGGTGAGCTCTCCAAACCTTGGAACAAATAAAGCTGAGTGTCTTGAGGCAGTTGGCTCACTTGTGCAGTGGGGTGCCTCCAAGTACTTATTGGGGAGCTAGGTTTGTTGATTTAAAGAACTAGAGCTGAGTGCCTTTGGGCTAAGGCTTATAGTAGAATGAAGTGACCTATCAGCAGAGTTAAAAAAAGCTTGTAACATTGCTGTAGCAGGAAAGAGGCCACAGGCCCTGTAACTGAGGAGCCAAGAAACAGAGAGAGGCTTATTTGCAGACATGACTGAAAGAATTGTTCTAGGAACATTTGTAATCCTGAATTTGTAACCTGTTAACTTCTCTAATAAAACCCAAAAGTATGTGTCTCCATTCTGTGTAGCCACTGAAATTAATTATCAACCCCAACTGAGTGAAGAGTGCTGTGAGAGAAATGATTGGTGTCTAATTTGGGAGAAGGTTGACAGGTGGAGAAACATGCCTGACCTCAGCCTCATGGGAATCAGTCTTGAGCTAATGATGAGTTTGATTCTGTTCCTTCTATCTTGTGTAGTGAGAGGAGGTTGGATCCCTCCACCCTCTAATTACAACCTCTTATTAACAAGGTCATTTCATTACTCTAAGCCTCAGTGCTCTCTTTAGAATAAAGAATGATAGCAAAGTCCTCTTTTCAAGCAAAGGACCTCTGGTGGCACAATTGGTTAGGCATCCAGCTGCTAACCAGCACCTTTGCAACATTTGGTTTGAAATAGCCAACAGTTTCATGGTAAAAAGATCTGGGGATTACAAGTGTAGAAAACCTGTACCAGTCCTACTGTCATATGGGGTGACTATGAGTTTAAATCAACTCTACAGCCCATAACAGCAAGAATTCAGTCATTCAACAGAGCTTACTGAGTCCTGCCAATTGCCAAATATATTTATGTGGATTAAATGAGCTAATGTCTCAGTGATACCTTTGGTGAGGATCCCTCAGAGAACCATCCACACGGACAATTTTCAATACAGATTAAAAACTACTATAGCAACGATGGTCCTAGTGTGGTGCTGTAGGATAATGCACTGGACCACAAGGTCGGTTCAAACCCACCAGCCACTCCTCAGAACCCCTTAACAACAACGTAACAATGAGTTTGTGATGTTCTCCTTCCTGCCATGGTTGTCATTGCAACATTTGATATTTCTATCAAAATTCTTAAAACAACCCTTTTCATGCTTTCTTAATTTCCTTTTCTTTCCTTTTCCCTTGGCTGTATACAACTTCACAAAAGTAAATGAATCTCTTTGTCTTTTTGTTCACCTCCAGAATGGAGTCTACTGAGAAATGTGAAGTGGTGATTCAGCACTTTAATGGAAAATATCTGAAAACACCACCAGGCATCCCAGGTAAGAAATAGTGTTAAATACTAAATTTTGCTTCTATTACAATCAGCATGGTATGACTGACATCACAGTTGGTCTTGGGAAGGGAAAAAGATTGCTTTTATAAATGTTCATATTTTTTAAATACTGTGTGTCAGTCTCTCTTGATGGAAATGACCTAGAACATTTTGGTTATTCTTCTGTTATGGATTGAATTGTAGCCCCCCAAAATATGTGTGGTAAATCCTCAACAGTATGCCTGTGGTTAATATCCCATTTGGGAATGGGTTGTCTTTGTTATGTAAATAAGCAGGGTTAGTGCAGGGTGTGTCTTAAATCAATCTCTTTTGAAACACAAAAGTAATTAAACAAACAAGCAAGAGAAGCAGAGATGGGTTAAAATAGATGCCAACACAGATGGAGATCCCCTAAAACTGGAAGCAGCAATTGTAGAGACAAGAACCTTCCTTCAGAGTTGAAAGGGAAAGAAAGCTTTCCCCTAGTGTCTGCACTCTGAATTTTGACTTATAGTCCCTTAAACTGTGAGAAAATAAATTTGTATTTGTTAATGCCACCCCCTGTGGTATTTTTGTTTTACCAGTGCTAAATAAGACATCTTCTTTGTTTTTTTCCTCTATTACTAGTTCCCTAAAGTGAGACAGAAAGAAAACACAGCAAAGAACAGCTCAAGAATATATTTGAAGTGAAATAAGTTATTGACTCTTGTTATCGATACTGGTATCCTTATCTCCAATTTACAAGATGTCTAAATAATGATGTTCTTAGTGGAGCCCATAGATTAATACCAGTCCCTAAACTATTTCTTAACAGTCAGTGATAAGAAAAGTACAGAATATAAGAGTAAGTAAGCATTTAGAAAATTTTTAATGGCAATTTGACATTGTCATAACATCTGATTGCATTATTTTACATTCTAGAAATAACAGTCTTTGACAGATTAGAAATTATAGAAAACAAAATAAAACCCAAACCAGAAAGTGGCCATTCATCATAGATTGTTTGTAGAGTTCTAATCTAGACTAATTGAGCATCATGTCTATCACCAGAACCGTATTTTCCAACTACTGATCCTTCCTCTGTATTTTCAACTTTCACATTCCAATCACCAGCAGTTATCGATGCATCTTGGTTGCATGTTTGATCACTTTTAGACTGACCAAGTTGGCAGAATTCTTCAGTTTCATCGTCACTGGCTTTAGCGGTTGGTATGTAAAATTGAAAAATAGTGGTATTAGTTGGTCTTCCTTGTAGGCATATGTGTATTAGCCTATCACAGATAATACTGTACTTCAAGACAGATCTTGATATACTCTTTTTGATGATGAATGCGACACCATTCCTCCTCAATTTGTTGTTTCTGGCATAGTAAACCATATGATTGTCAGATTCAAAATGGCCATTACCAATCCTTTTTTGGCTATCCTAGGGCATTTTGTTGGATGTCCATTTTACAGGCATCACAAAATGGAATAAATTTTATATTAAACATTATACTCAACATAGTAGAATTACATATATCATGTTTATTAGGGTATAGCCCTAGTGTGGTGCTCTAGCATAAACACTGAACTGCTAAACAAAAAGTCTGTACTTCAAATCCACAAATCATTCCTCAGAAAACCTACACAGGGTCTTTATGTTTTGGAACCAACTAGATGGCACTTAACAGCATCAGCAACAGCAAGCTGGAAATATCTCACTTTGCTGTTAATTTTTATTAGCATTGTTTTAGTGTTATTGTTGTCATGTGCCGTGGAGTCGGTTCTGACTCATAGCGACCCTATACAGGGTTTCTGAAGCTGTAAATCTTTACAGGAGCAGAAAGCCTCATCTCTCTCCATGGAGCAGCTGGTAGGTTAGAACTGCTGACCCTGAGATTAGCAGCCTGATTTGTAACCTCTATGCTACCAGAGCTCCTTATAGTTTTAGTAGTATATGCTTATTTTGTTGTAGTTAACGTAGTATCAAGTTTAATGCCAGTTATTGAGACCCCATGTGACAGCATAGGGCTTCCCTATAGGATTTTATAGGGTTTAATCATTGTACAAGTAGATTGACACATCTTTTTCTCAAAGACCAGCTAGATGGATTTGAACTTTGTGGTTAGAAACCAAGTGCTTAATCATTGAGCCATCCAAACTCCCAGTAGTATTTAGGGAAGATATTTGGTATTAGGAGTTCTGTTAGGGCACTGTAGGTAAGCACTGAACTGCCAAACATAAAATCAGCAGTTCAAACCCACTAGCTGTTCCTTGGAAACTGTATGCAGGGTTGCTATGAGTTGGAATGGACTCAGTAGCACACAGTAATTTAAACCCCATAGTTAAAGAGTTCAAGGGTAAGGCACTTTTACTCCTTTAAATGTATTGAGGTTATGTAAAAGAGGCCTTGAGAAAGAAAAAAAAAAAAAAGAGGAATGTTTTTGTGACTGAGTCAGGGTTCCTTTTAAGACTTGTTTAGAATTTAGAAAATGTCAGGAAAACAGAAAGTCCATTGAGAGAAACAATTGGAAGATCTGGAAAATTGGAAAGAGCTTATCACTAGTTAATGGATGAGTCAATATACAGTGAAGCCTGCTCCTTGGTTTGGTTAGCTTCCATGAATACCGTTTCCTTGAGAACTGACTGCATTATGATCCAATTGGAGACATATGGTGTTGTTAAGAAAAGAGTTAGCAGTTTTCATCTCAGCATGTAAGCTGCCCTTGCATTTCAGGAGAAATACTTCTTTCCTTCTCTTTTAACATAAACAGGCAATTTAAGAGTTTCTGCTCAATCCTATCATTGAATAAAAGAGTTGCATTGTTAGTGGATTTTCCCCTTACTTAACCTGTTTTTATCTGACAGTTGCCTATTTATATTGAAGGTATTCAAAGTGGGTGGGTTGTATGATTATGTAAGAAACAGAAGAATAAGGAAATTATGTAGAAATTAGTGTTTATTCAAGTTTCAATACAGGTCTCTGTTTTTTTAGTTTTTTTTTTTTTTTTTTTCCTCTTTTGGAAAAGAAATTGAAATCTTCCTTGGACTGATTAATTTCAAAGTATTTGTTTTTTTCTCTCCACTGAACATACAACTGACTAGTAGAATTTAAAGCTAATGACAGAGAAAGTCACTACACATCCCCTAATGTCTGGACATTCTTCCTGAATATCAATCTGCAATATTAACCTATCTGATAGATAGCTACAGCCAATGGAAACATGGTGAATAACAAGAATTAGTTATGAGGTTCTCACCCACTTTTATCTTGAGGGAGCATAAGAGGCAAATTAACTGTGCTCAGTTATAAAGCTCTTATGAGGTATAACTTTCTGCTTCTGAGATTTGAACTCAGCATAATGGAATTAAATTTACAGCATTGAAAATTACCAATATTTGAATTTTCTTACTTATGCATCATTTTGGATGCTAAATAAACTTTAGTAAGTGTTTCAAATGTTAACTGTAGGTATTTAATCTTTGATGTTTAAATTTGATGTGGAATGAAAAAATAGATAGAAGGCAAGATTTGGTTATTTTGGAAAGTGCAATAGTAAAATATCTTCATTGGGATACATTTACCAAATCATGAGAGATGATTGCCATTCCAATGCAGCTGGCTTTTGGTTTTGTGTGTGTTTATCGATTCTTGTTGTTGGGGCTGGTTGAAATAGTATTGTTAGATGCTCATATCTCAGTGTAGTTTTCTACCCTGGAGACTGACACTGAGCAGTCACTATGAGTCTTGATAGGAGATTGGTAGTTTGCTATTTTTTAAAAAGTGATTTATTGCCTTACTTTACTATATTTTTGGGATAGCTTATCCCTGCCTGTAGGTATGCCTTGGATAAGTAACAGACTAGTAACCACAAGGTTGGCAATTCTAACCCACCAGTCACTCCTTGGAAACCCTATGCAGGGTCACCATAAGTTGAAGCTGACGTGATGGCACTCAATACCAACAGCAGTAATTGTACTGACTCACCTGCAACTAAAATAGTTTCATAAATTTAAACTATCTCTGTGTTTTGCAATAGCAAAATTGACGTCATTAAATTCCCAAACTGGTGACTATAAAAGTGGCATATTGATGGTTTCCATACAATCCTTTAATATTGTGTGGAGGAGGGGCCCACAGTGGTCTATCTAGTAGTTACCTGATACAGTCATAAGAAAACCTGATAAAATCAGTCACATTCTTCTCATGCTAGAGTCTTAATCTTTACCCTGTTGTAAGCAAGTACAGAGCAAATGGTACTATATTCACATTGCTTATTTCTCCATTTAGGGACAGCCTGAGAAAATGTGTGTCATTGGATAAATATAGTGCCATTTTGAATTCTGTCACTCTTGATAATGACAATTCCTTTTAAGAGAAATTATTTCCCTGAGAATGATCGTTGACTTTTCAAATTATCTACTGTGCATTTCTTTACAAAAAACAAAAAAGGACTGAAAAATCACAAAAATCTACTCAACCCTAAATTTGAAATTCTCAAATCGTATTGTTGTTGTTAAGCATCTTCAATCTATTTTGAGTCATAATGAACTTGTGAGACAGGGTACAACTGTGATATGGGGTTTTCTGGGCTGTAATCTTTATGGAAATGTTTCTCACAGAACTGTTTGGTAGGTTTGAACCGACAGCCTTTCAGTTAGCAGCTAAATGCTTTACCATTGTGTCAAAGGGCCACAGTTAAAGATATTTGAAAGGACTTATGACATTGGCCATATTCATGTTGCTGCCTTCCTTTTAATATGAGTTCTTCTAAAACTGTTTACTCATTAAATATAATTCAATTCCTGACAGATTATATGAGTTGGAAGGCAACTTAGTAAATATCTTCATTTGGATCATGCTTTCTCTCTCAGGATTTCTTCTATTTATTCATAAAAAGGTCTAGTATTAATGAATACATCATGGATCGTGACTGCCTATTACAGCCTGTCAGAACTTGGCATGCTCTGTACACTTTGGTTTATAATATTTTTCTTCAAATTTTGGTTCCCTGGATCAGTGAAGCTCAATATGCATGCCCAAAATCAAATTATTTGAGTTCTGATATGTGGGTACATGAAGTTAATGATGATCAGGCATCTAGTTTGTTACTGGCAGGGAGAGCAGACTTTTTCAAAAAGGCAAGAAGGCGTGTGTTAAACGGTGTCAATCATTTCAGTGCTGTAGGCATCAGGAGAAAGAGATCATCCAGTACAGGCCCCGTACCCTCGAGGGAAAGGAAAACATAGTGTTCCATAAATGTTGCATGTCCTACATATCGATCCTGATGTTTCTGGACAAAACGAAGGATCATTAGTTGCTTGCTTGTCTAACCCCAGACATTTCTTTGTCCTGTAATGAATTGCACAGCAATGTTGTGCAGCCCCAAAGTGTTTCATTTTCAAACCTCTGGCAAAAGCAAAGGGTAAGTTCCGAGACACTTCAGGGAGCTTTTGGGCATAAGCTTGAAAGGCTTGCTTTCAAAGAGCCCCCAGTGCAGAGCAGTGCACCATGCGGAAAAGGCTTCCACATGTAAGGACATGTATTGATGAACAGAACATGCAGGCCAGTTTGTGGAAAAATAAATCACGCTTTCCTCCCAAACTAGATTTTTGCCTGTTAGCACATGTTCCTATCAGTGGAGCAGTCATTGCAGAAGAAGATGGAATAACCCATTTTTGACAGGATTTCTTACTTTTTCTAACCCCAGTTGAACTGCATGAGGTAGGGGAGAGTTAAGGAACTCACCACATTATGGAACCTTAATGATTTTAACAAGAGAAATTTGGACAAATAACTACACATTTAAAACAATCACACTTTTCAATAAATAAAAAAAAAGAAAAAGTGCCTTATTGATATTTTGCCATAGTGATTTTACTGTATGTGTTTATGTAAATAGAGCTGTTTGTGATTGTGGATATAAATAGCATTCATGGGAGCATGTGAGGAAAAACATAAATAACCTGACAGCAATTTAAATAAAATAAACACTGTCTGGACGACCAGGGAAAAGACCTGCAGGGTGTACCCTTTGGTTGGTTGATGATGCATGGAAGGGATTGTAAACATGGCAATGAAATGATATATGATAGGATGAATGTAAAGCTAATGTTCTCCCATGTAAACTATCACATAATTCACAATGAAACATTAAAAAATAATGTCTGGTTCACTATAAAACCTTTCCCAGGGTAAAATGTGAACAGTGTACTTAAATGAAATTTGTAGTAAAAGACAAGATCCTCAAATCTGAATACCTGAGCAAAAAAAATTAAGATTTTTATCAGTGGAAAATGTTGCTGACTCTTAAACCTTTGATTCCTCAGTGGTAAACTAGTTGTCATCAAGTAGACTTTGGCCGTAGTGACTTTGTGTGTGTCAGTGTAGAACTGTGCTCCATAGGATTTCTCAAGGCTGATTTTCTTGGATGTAGATCTGCTGGTCTTTCTTATGAAGCACCTCTGGCTGGACTTGAACCTCCAGCCTTTCTGTTAGCAGCCCAAAGCACTAACTATTTATACCATCCAGGGATTCCTCCTCATCAATTTGTTGATTTGCTAAAGTATATTATGTTCATAAATATTGCTACAGTTCAGGAAAAAGGAAATAAGAAAATACTAAGGTGTATGTTTGGTAGAAAAGCAGTTTCTTCATTTTGCTCTAGTGAGGCATTGCCCAATTCTGACTTTTTCATTTTTGGGAAACTAAGGAGCTCTGGTAGCATAGTGGTTACGAATCGAGCTGCGAACCGCAAGGTCAGCAGTTCAAAACTACCAGCTGTTTCGCAGGAGAAAGATGAGGCTTTCTGCTCCCGTAAAGATTTACAGTTTCGGAAACCCTGTACAGGGTCTCTATGAGTCAGAACCTACTCCACAGCACATAACTACCACCAACCAAACATCATTTGGATTCCTGGTGTGGCTCAGGAGGATAAGCACTTGATCTTACAGTCAATTTGAACTGCAAGGTGAGCAGTTCAAATTCACCAGCTGCTCATGGGAAACCCTAGAAAGGGTAAATATGAGTTGGAACCTACTGGATGGAGCTTACCAACAACAGTAGACATCATTTAGATAACAAGTTTTGTTAACACTGCAGCTCCCCCTTAAGGTTAGATTTCTCATTACAGGATTTTTGCAATACTTTGAAGCTACCTTCTGTATTGTTTAAGGCCTCCCATCTGCAGTGCTACTTACATTTCCTAAATAATATCTGTGTATCTAACACTGGGGTGGTTGATTCATGATAAAGAAACCTTAGAATGTCACTAGTGTTCTTCCTATCTTCGTGTTCAATATATTCTAAAAGTCTGTGTGTCTTATACAAATGGACTTGGTCAATCATTTCTCAAAATTTCTATGGAGAAATGGTTGGTATTGTGAAGGTAAACATAGTTTGAGTTGGTAACTGATTAGATGTGGGAGAAAGGAAGCAGAGATGATTAAATTTCTAATCTGAATAATGAATGAGAAGCTGCAGAGGATCATCTTCAGGTGAGTAGAAATCACTGGAATGAGTTTTGTGTCTTATAGTACATCACTTCTACTTACTTCAAATTACAGTGGGTGCTTTGGAAGTTGTGTTTGGGAACTACTTTTTGACTTAAAACTGAAGACCATATAGGAAGGTAACTCTAGATAAGTAATAAAGTGATTTTCATGGATCAAATATATTATTGTTGTTGTTGTTAAGTGCCTTCAAATCAGTTCCAACACATAGTGACCCTTTGTAGGATTTCTGAGGCGTGGCTGGTGTGTTTGAACCACTGACCTGCAGGTCAAACTGATATTGCAGTCCAGCACATGAATCTGCAGTGCCTCTAAAGCACTCCAAGTATACAATATTCATGACTGTTTTTTTCTTCATTTAACAGCAGAACTTATGAATTACATAGCAGGGTAAACAATGGTGCTAGGAAGCAGTTGGTCAACCAGGGTTACAATATAGTAAGAGAGGATGACGGGACATAGGGACATAATACTGTCAGTGGCAGGGCCAACCTCAGAATAAGAGAGAGCATTAAGAAATGGACCATGGATGGCAACAGTGAGGATTTTAAAGCCTGAAAAGCATTCATTACGTCAGCAGAGTAAAGGTGAGGTGTAGACAGAAAATTAAGGTCACAGAGAAGGGACTTCTTGAGGTTTGGGTTATGGCTAAATGTGGGATAGTAGCATTGATAACGAGGCGCCATGTGTGAATGCCTATGGTTGACTGAGGTAATTTGGAAATCTTCTTATGCTGAGCAAGTGGAGTGATTAGCGTGTTGAAATGTTTTGAACAACAGTTCAGATCAAATACCCTTACTTAACCCCACACAGCCTTTGATTTTTCTCCTGAACCTCTAAGAGCAATTTAAATAGCAGCAGGTTCAGTAGGCATGGGTTCTGTAGGAGCAGGATAAGAAGCACAAACCAGTAGTGGAGTAAGGGTTTTGTTTATTTGATTCAGGGGACTTCCAACTTGGGGTCACTTTTACCTTTATAACTTCAAGGGCTGTGTGCTGAGCTCAGTGTAGGTTTTCAGTAAGTGTTCTTTTTGAGTTGATGCTCAATTCAATGAAGTGAGTGACCTGCATAGTTTACTTTTAATGGACTTCCTGATGGTGTGGGGGTGGCTGGGAGGGATGGCAGCACACAGGCTAGTGAACAAACAAGCTGCTGACTTGGTGGAAAATTTTTAGGGAAAATCATCAAATCTTGTTTTAATTTTTGAATAAAAACTCTTTAACTCACATTTGTTTATCTAAATATACTTACAGGATAAATGTACTCTAGAGTAAGGAACTGATTTCATTAGAAAGATTCCATTTTCTTTTTGAAACACCTCATTTTTCCAAGAATGCTTTTCAAAGTAGCCTCTAGGCAGTATTTGTTGTTTATTAAAAACAAACAAACAAACAAACAAACAACACCTCCGTCTTGGACCGTGCTATACAATAGTGGATTTTGTTTTCTGACATGGCCAATTGCCTTGTGTACTTTATATTGAAATAATGTCTAGATCTTAATTTTATGCCATCGGAACTGGTTAAGCACCATTATTACATTGCACACACCCCTCTCCCCCCATGAGTTGATTTAATATCAGGTGGTACCGAATAATTCTGGGCATAACAAAGACAGAAAAAGTATCCTTCTGACAGTAATTCTGGGCTGGGTTTCCTGACCACACAGCTAAGATAAGACTAAAGACATGGATCATTGTATGAGTTCTTTTGCTTTACAAAAGTTTATTACTAAATGTACAATAGGCTCCAAGACAACACTTCATTCTAACTATAGGTGGCAAGAGATGTTCTAGTAGGGAATTTAAATGTTTCAACAAAAATGGAATCAAGGGTCACCCTCACGTCACTCACAAAGAGCAGTTTATTTTTTGCCAGATTTCATAATTCCATATGTGGCCAAGGGACGCTTCCCTACGGCCTTGCTTTTAGCTCTTCGATTTTCTTTTGCTCTTCTTTTTGTTCATGCTTCAAAGCCTTACCTTACCCATCCATTTCCTTGTTCTATTTCTTGGGTTGTTTCAGGGGTTTCTTCTTGCTACCTTTGCAGCCCGACATGGCACCTGCCCTCTTCCCCAGACTGCCACTGAAAACCAAGCTCCGATGCCCAACACCACTGTGTCTATACCACCCTCACATTGTACTTTTGATTCTTTTACCCTACATAAAATAATAAGACTTCAGAGAAAAGAGTATTTTTTTATGTATGGCTTTTATTCTCTATGGCATAATTTTGCATCTCCTTGCCTGATGAGTATGCCACAATCTTATTATAATAATGAAGCACAGTGACTCTGTGAGATAAGCACTGGACTGCTAACTAAAAGGTCAGTGGTTCGAGCTACCAGCTGTTTGGTGGGAAAAAGATTTGCAGCCTCAAAAACTCTTTGTAGGGTTGTTTTAAGTTGGAACCAACTAGACAGCACTTAACAACAAAAACATTATAATAAAACAATGCAATCTGTATAATCAGTACTAATTTTATCAATAGAATATGGTAAGTATGTTCTATCCATACCTTTTTATTGTAATGCCTAAAGCACCATTCAGTACTGACAGAATTTGTTTAAAAATCTAGCTCTGGTAGCATAGTGGTTGGGAGTCCGAGTTGGACTGCTAACCTCAAGGTCAACAGTTAGAAAATACCAGGGGTTCCACAGGAGAAAGATGAGGCTTTCTGCACATGTAAAGATTTACAAACCTTGGAAACCCTATGCAGGGTTGCTATGAGTCGGAACTGACTCCACGGCACCACCACCACCACCACCGCCACTTGGTTCTAGGACCTAGATATTTAAAGCAGTAATAAGGAAAAAGGGATAAGGCTGTTTTTATGTGCATCTCCACAATTATTAGCCTTTTTCATCAGTGATTTCTAAAATAGCAGTTCCATCCAGATCTGCACAAAGTTTCTGCATTGAGGATATCAGCCTAAAAACTTATAAAATATAAATAATAAAACCTAAATTTTATTTCTGAACTGATGCTGGGATTAGCCTTCTGTCAGCATCACTAACGAGTAGTTAAGCCATTTAGTGTCTGAACGAATGAGTCCTGTTAGCAAAGGCAAGAGGGTTGAGTGGCTTAAGCCCAATTAAGACACAAGCCAGGGAAACCTAGTGCTGAATAATTGAGTAATTAGTACATTTCCAAATCGAGAATCTCATTTAATAGGATTGATTTAGAAACAAATTCTAACCAATTTTGGAATAAATGGATAGTATCTTAAATACTTGCCACTCTTTCCTAGTAACCCTCAGAAACCTATCATACAAACAACTCATTAGTTATCAACTAATTATTTTAGAATAAGTCTGAAATTTTTAAGAAACTATTTTAAGAGGAATATGAATGAGACACTCGTTATGCAAATTCTGAACAAGCCATCATTGTTTATCTTTTTAGCTGTTGCCTCTGATTTCTTACCTCCTTGAAGTCTATGAATAATGACTCAATTAGTTAACTATTACTTTAGTCATTATTTTCAGTACAGAAAGCGCAATCTTTCATAAGAAACTGACTTCTTATTGTCTTCTTTTAGACTGCATGTATCTAAAAAACACATGTATCCCATTAGATTGAAATTTTTCTAGGACAGAGCTTTGATGTTTATCTCCCCCCTCCCTTCAACAATTAGTCCATGAGTTCTTTGAATAAAAGGACTGTGGTTTTCTGTTTGTGTTCCTTGTATCTAACCCAGTGTCTGGCACAGGACAGTACTAAGAGTTGTTTGTTAAATAAATAAATTAGTAACTATCTAGGTGGAGTCAGAATTAAGAAAAATTACACCAAACTATGAGTTAGTCACAGCATTCCCCATAGGGTTTCCAAAGCAGATTGCCATATATTTCTTCTGCAGAATAGCTGATGAGTTTGAACCAATGACCATTCAATTAGCAAGTGATTGCTTAACCACCCTACCACCAGGACTTCATTTGTAAGCACAATAATGTCCACTAAAGATGCTCATTCCCTAATTCCTGGAATCTAAGAATATATTGTGACATTACAAGAAGGGACTTCAGGGTACAAATGAAACTAAGATTGTTAATCCGATGACTTGAAAATAGGGAAAGTATCCTGTTTTATCTGAGTGTGCCTAATGTATCCACCCAACCAAACTCATTGCCACGGAGTCAATTTCAGCTAATATTGACTCTATAGGACAGAATAGAACTGCTTCATATGCTTTTCAAAGCTGTAAATCTTTACAAAAGCAGACTGTTATTTCTTTTGTCCACAGAGAGGCTAGTGGGTTTAAATCACTGATCTTTGTTAGCTTTTGAATGCTTAACCACTGCACTACCAATATCTTTAAAAGCA
>NW_006408548.1:8481427-8495645 GCF_000296735.1 Chrysochloris asiatica | reverse complement strand
AGGTGCATCCTAGTCCTCAAAGTGACCTCTTTACTTTTGGATACTTTAAAATGATATTTAACACTGGATATGTCTAATACAGTATGTCATTTGATTTCTTGACTGCTGTTTCCATGAACACTGATTGCAGATGCAAGTAAAATGGAATCTTGGACAATTTTCATCTTTTCTCTGCTTCTCATCAAGTTTTTTATTGGTCCACTTTAGAGGAGTTTTGTTTCCTTTACCTTAAAGTGTAAGCCATACTGTAGGCTGCAGTCTTTACGCTTTGTCATTAAGGACTTCAAGTCCTCTTAGTTGTAGGAAGGTAAGGTTGTATCTCCTGCATATCTCAAGGTATTAATAACCCTTGTTATGATCCAGTTTCTTAGATTGTTTACTCAGAATACAGATTGAATAAAATGAAAAAAAGGCAAGGAATTGGATTCTCCATGGACACTTCTGGAAAAGAACTCAGATCTGTTGCTGATTTTCACCCAGTGGAATCCATTTCAGATTTCTGACCAGACTTCTAACAGCAGGTTAATACATTTATGCAGTTTTAAACTCTCAGTGTGTGATAATTTGTTATAGCAGCAATAGAAATCTAAAACACTAGTATAAAGCTTGTTTTTCCAAAGTGTTCCTATATTGTATTATTAAGCAGCCTCTGGGTATATGGTTTCATCTATTTCCTCTTCTTCTTTGTGAATATCTTTTCCACTTTTAGTGCTTTAAATTGCAAACAAATATATTCTAATTTTTTTTTTACTTTCTAGCATCTTTACACCTTTCTTGTAAAAATATTAGAAGACTGTTAAATATCTAAAAGGAGAGACTTTGACAAGTAGGCCCTTATACTCTGAGAGCCCATCATTTTGACCCAAAGAAATAAAATATTAATTTACACTACCTGATATCATAAAAATGATCACAAATTCAAATCTAAATTCATGCAGATGTAATTTTTGTAGGTCTGAACTTTAAAACTTGGTTTTAAGAATTCCTATCACAGAACATTATTAGGGCTTGAAAAACATAATGGAGTTCAATGATGTTATATAACTGAAACCAAATTTAACTTTTAGATCATAATATCTACAGCATAACTGATGCTCCCACTTCAGCTTCTCAATGTTGTTAGGTGTCCCCGAGTCAGTTCTGACTTACAGTCACACTAAACACAACAGAATGAAACTCTGCCCAGTCCTATGACATCCTCACTATTGTTGTTAAGCTTGAACCCATTGCTCCTGCCACTGAAGAAGATGTTGAGGGTCTTCCTCTTGTTCTCTGACCCTTCCTGATGTCCTTCTCCTGGGTTTGGTCCCTCCTAATATTATGAGAGGATGATACTATGATAGTACTTGAAGTATGAGAGACAAAGTCTAGCCATCCTGACTTCTAAGTAGTATTTGGACAGTACTTCTTCCAACACAGATTTGTTTGTTCTTCTAGCAGTTCATGGTACTTTTAAATATTTTTCTTCAATGCCATAATTTAAAAATTCTTCAGTGGTGTTCCTCATTCATTGTCCAACTTTTGTACGCATATGAAGCTATTGAAAATGCTATGGCTTGGGTCAGGCACACTTTACTACTCAAGCTGACATCTTTGCCCTTCACCACTTTAATGAGGTCTTGTGCATCAGATTTGCTGAATGTATTATATTCTTGGATTGCTGCTTCCATGAGTGTTGATAGTGGATCCAAGCAAAATGAAGTCTTTGACATCTTCAATCTTGTCTCCATTTATCATGATGTTGTTATCTATTGGTTCAGGAGTAAATACTTTTGTTTTCTTTACATTAAGGTCCAACATATACTCAAGACTGTGGACTTTAATCTTCACAGCAAGTATTTTAAGTCCTCTTTACTCTTGGCACGCAAGGTTGTATCATCTGCATATTCAGGTTGTTGATGAGTCTTTCTCCAATACTGATGCCATGTTCTTCGTATAATCCAGTTTCTTAGATTATTTGTTCAGCATACAGTTTGAAACAATATGGTGAAAGAACACAATCCTGGTGCACACTTTTCCTAATTTTAAACCATTCAACGTCCTCTATTGGAATAACTGCCTCTTGGGCTATTTATAGGTTCCTCATGAGCACAGTTAAGTGTTCCACAATTAATTCATTCTCTGCAATGTTGTCCATAACTTGTCATGATCCACACAATCAAAAACCTTTGCATAGTCAATGAAGCACAGGCAAACATCTTTTTTGGTAGTCTCTGTTTTTAGCAAAGATCCATCTGGCATTAGTAATTATATTATCCCTTGTTTCATGTCCTCATCTGAATTTGTCTTAAACTTTTGGCAATTACCTGTCAGTGTATAGTTTCAGCTGTTTTTAAATTATCTTTAAGCAAAATTTTACTTGTATGTAATATTAATGATAATGTCTTATGATTTCTACATTCCATTGAGTCACCTCTCTTTGGAATTGGCACAAATGTGGATCTCTTACAATCAGTTAGGTAGTTGTCTTCCACATTTCTTGATATAAATGAGTGAGCTCCTTTTCTGCTCCATCAGTTTGGTGAAAGACTTCCATTTGTTTTCCATCAATTCCTGGTGCCTTGCTCTTTGCCAGTGGCTTCATTGCAGCTTGGACTTCTTCCTTCAGTACCATTGGTTCTTGAGCATATGTTGCCTCTTGAAATGCTTAGACATCAACCATTTCTTTTAGTACAATGACTCTGTGTACACCTCCCACTTTCCTTTGATGCTTTCTACGTCATTCAGTATTTTGACCATGTTATTGTTGTTGTTAAGTGCCATCAAGTCAGTTCCGACCCATAGACACCCTGTGTAGGATTTCTGAGGAGCGACTGGTGAGCTTGAATCGCTGACCTTGAAGTTCAAACCAGCCTTGCAGTCCAGTGCATTGACCCACAGCTCTACATCAGGACTCAGTAGAATCCTTTTTTTTTGGCCATGTTGTTGTTGTTGTTAAGTACCGTGGAGTCGGTTCTGACTCATAGTGACCCTGTACAGGGTTTCCGAGGCTGTAAATCTTTATGGGAGCAGAATGCCTCATCTTTCTCCCACGGAACCTCTGGTAGTTTCGAACTGCCAACCTTGAGGTTAGCAGCCCAATTCATAACCACTACACTACAAGAATCCTTCAATACTGAAAGTCAAGTTTTGGATTTTTTCTTCAGGTCTTTGAGCTTAAGAAATGCTGAGGGTACTCTTCCTTTTGGTTTTCTAACTGTAGTTCTTTTCACATTTTGTTATTATACTTGACTGTGTCTTCTTGAGCTACCCTTTGAGACCTTTTCTGTTCAGCTCTTTTACCTCCTCATTTCTTTTTTTTTTTTTCTTAAATGTTTTATGGTGAATTATGTGCTAGTTTACATGGGAGAAAATTAATTTTACATTCATTCTATCATATATCGTCTCATTGCCATGGTTACAGTCCCCTCCATGCATCATCAACCAACCAAAGGGTATACCCTGCAAGCCTACCCCCCAGGTCTTCAGCACACAGTTGCTCTCCCTTTCTGGTTCTAAAGTCTCCAGCTGCTCCATCGTTCCACGTCATCATCTCTGCCTCCATTTCAGGCATCACTGCTTCTCTGGGTAGGGTCCCACTCTCCGCTCTTCTCCCTTGATGGTCCGAGGGACCTCCTTACCTCCTCATTTCTTCTATTTGCTTTAGAATGTCCACAGAAGAGCGCAAGTTTCAGAGTCCTTTTTTCTGGTCTGCTGAATCACTTTACCTTTCTTCCTGTATGATGTTCTTGATATTGTCTCACACCTCTTCTGGTTTTCAGTCATTAGTGTTTAATGCATCAGATCTGTTCTTGAGATGGTCTTCATATCTTCAGCCAAAACCAGGTCATGGGCAGACTGTAGAACAGATCATTTCATTGCTCATATGCAGGTTCGGCTGAAGCTGAAGGAAATTAAAACAAGTCCACAAGAGTCAAAATTTAACCTTGAATATATCCCACTCCAGCTTCCTGTCCCATAAAATAAGAAGTCTTAAAGCTTTAAATGATTGAGTCCCATATAGAAGCTTAATTATGTGATGGTGGTGGTTACGTGTTATGGAGTTGGTTCCAACTCATATCGACCCTGTACAGGGTTTCTGAGACTGTAAATCTTTATAGAAGCAGAAAGCCTCATTTTTCTGCCGTGGAACAGCTGGTAGTTTTCGAACTGCTGACCTTGAGGTTAGCAGATCAATTTCTAACCACTACGCTAAAGGTTTAAGTAGTGGTGCTGTGAGTTAATGTGTCAGACTGCAAAGCTGTTTGAAGTACAAGGTTGGTTGTTGGTGGTTGGTGGCTCCCTGGAAACCCTACACAGGGTCACTATGGGTCGGAACCGACTCAACGGCACTCAACAACACCAACAGCAATCTATCATACATTAACAAAAATAGATAACGCTGATGATTTGACTGATTAAAAAACTTTTTCCCCCCTGTGGCTTTAGGAAAAAAAAATGTATTTCTCAGATAAAATATATTATCACTGTTGCAAGAACTGTGAGGGGAACTTATTTTGGATCAAGGGTTTATATCAAGCTATAACACTAAAATGACTAAAGTAAACCAACTCAACAATTTAAAGTGATTTCTAGTTGTTTGATACTAGAGCACATGCTGTAAGTGCTCCGTTGGTACTTGCCTGTCTTTCAGGAGCCAAGCATCACCACCTTTCTTTCTGGGTAGACCGAACTCGAGAACCTGTTTTTCTTGTGAGCAGTGAGTGTCAGCAGTGCCTGGGAATTGACATCACCCTGAGGGTAGCATTTAAACAATGCAGATGCATTGTAGCTTGGGCAGATCAATACCCCTGTTCTTTTGCTCTTGATGGTGACCAACACTATCCCCAGTGCTTCGCTGCATTATGGAGCACTTATGCTTTGTGTAGAACCTTCCCTATAAGCATATCCTTGCCTGCCTCCTTCACTTTCTGATTATAATTCCAATCCCCCTACTGGCACTTCCAGGAAACATTTCCTAAGAATTCACTATCACAGGAATCCTTGATCCAGGATCTGCTTCTGGAGAACCCAAACTAAGACAGAAATCTGGAGTCCTTATGTGGTGCTGTCGCATAAAGCACTGGACCACAATATCTGTTTGAACTACAAGGTGGGCAGATCAAATTTGCCAGATTCTCCTTGGAAAGCCCATACAGGGTCACTCTGAGTCTGACTGAAACAACTGGACAGCACTTAACAACAACTCTGTGATCTATTATTTTAGCTATTGTTTTTAGTGTTTAAATGTTTTATTGTGCATTATGTGATAGTTTACATGGGAGAACACTAGCTTTACATACATCCTATCGTATATCATCTCATTGCCATGGTTACAGTCCCCTCCATGCATCATCAACCAACCAAAGGGTATACACTACAAGCCTGCCCCCTGGTTGTCAGGACACTGCCCCTTCTCCCTCTCTAGGTTTAGAGTTCCCAGCTGCTCCATCTCTCCACGTCATCGTCTCTGCCTCCATCTCTGGCGTCACTGCTTCTCTGGGTAGGGTTCCGCACTCTACTCTTCTCCCTTGATGGTTCCAGAGATCTTGGCTCCTGGACTACATAGTCAATGACTCCGCTCCTTTTGCTACAAAATGTCCACCTTTACATTTCCAACCTTTATAGTCATGCCTGATAACAATTATTCACTATTGTACCACAAGAGACCTATCCCCATCTCCTTTCATTCATTAGCCCCACCCAGACAGATTGGATACTACTCAGTGGAGATTCTACCTTCCTCTGTGCCCTCTGGATCTAGGTTCCTTCTTGAAAGCTTGTAAACCAGCCACCTCGTGCCTTTGTACCCTCCCCATCCCCATTTTGGGTAGCCAATGTCCAAGTTGCCCATCCCTGTCTACTCTGTGTATGGAGGGGGTGGGAATGATCCACGCTGTAAAGATTTGTTCCATCTTTTGATCTACTGCATTCATAGGTGTAGGTCAAGTTCATCAGATTGTATCAGATTACTGTTTTTTTCTTCCTCTTTCTTTTTCTAGTTGAGCTCTGATCACCCAGTCATTGAAGCCAGGTCAAATGGGTATTAGCTGCAAGTGTGGATATTCTTATGCATATACCTTCTCTTCTTATCAGCTGGACGCTTTACTCTCCACTCTAGTCCTCTGTGGCAATGTCACTGACTCTGGGCCCAAGAGTCCCCAGGTCTTGCCACACTGCTGGTCAACCAGGTCTCCACCTGGGTTCACAGGAGTGTACTGAACATTGTAAGGCTTAGCTCGCCACTTCATTGCTGTTTTTCCCTCACTTCCCCTTATTGGTGATGAATGTAGTCTCCAATCAGAGTATATGTCTACTCATGTATTCCCACTGAGTTTCAGTCTAGGAAGGGGGTTTTCCCTGAGGGGAGCCAACCACTTGCCTTGATGTCTCCAGGGCAAGAAACTTGATTGTTCTTGTACTAATCAGTGGGACTGCCGTTATTGTTTTGTACTTTTCCTGTCGGTCTTTCTTTCAAGAAGTATCTTGTGTTTTTCTAGTCGCTCCACGCTGGTCTGCTTGTCCTTTCAAGTGGAAATTTTCCACCTCAGAAGATTCTGGGTGAGGTTCAGGATTCCACCTATGGTCTTATGTAATGCATTTAGCTATTGTTTTTAGCTTAAAACATGTCTTTTGTCATATACACTCTTGAGTACAATGAAATTCTCAGAGTACTTTGAGGGAGAATTTGGACATGAATATATAATCCCTAAAACATACTGACTTCACTATAGATAGAAAACATGCCAAACACTTTCTAAGTAATGTAGCAGTTGTTGATAGGTAGCTGGCTTTTTTTGATAAATCATAGACAACTTAACTATTAATAAGACATTTGTAATGGCTGCTGGAGTCCTGGTGTGGAATTATAGCATAAGCACTGGACTGCTAGCTTTAAGGACTAAGGTTCAAACTTATCAGCTGCTCTTTGGAAACCGACTACAGTGGTAGCTAAGAGTCACTGGATTATGCAAATAATTAATGCACTGGGCTGTTAAGGCAAAGGTTGGAGATCCATGTATATTCAGCAGCACCTTAGAAGAAAGACTTGGCTACCTACTTCTGACAAATCAACCTTTGAAAATCCTATGGAGCACAGTTCTGCTTTGATGCATAAGGGATTGCATTGAGTTGGATGGCTACTGGTTTTGGTTTCATGTTAGATGGAATTATGATCATGAATTCTTTTGGATGACTAGATCACTGATTGATAGTATTATTTGAGGACTCATTTGTTATGAGTCAAAACCAACTCTACAGCAGTAAATAACAATAATATGTGTTGATAAAGGTCAATTCAAAAGAAACAAAATTGAATCAGTATATGAAGGTAAGTAACTGAAGTATTGTTTCTAGGGTTCCAGTTCATATATTCATGGTTTTAGTCCAAACAAAATGTTTAAATACATTTTTGTGATCAGTGGATGGCTGCAGACACATTCCCTCCATAATATATTTGTCTTGGTCTTGCTAAGGAGTATTAAAAAAAAAAAAAAAGGTTCAATGAAAATGGTAGGCCAGTGAAATTCAAGGCAAAGAGGTCAGCTCAGAAAGTCATAGTGACTGTTTATTTTTATTGTTGTTTCAAATGAGTTATGTTGATTTTCTTGACGGACACTAGATGATCATGAGGGCCCTTTAGGAAGAAGTTCTAAGAATATTCTAAACTTCATCGATGAGAAAAAAAAACCAGGAAAGTTGCATCAAGTCAAGGTATTTTTCTTGCAGCAATGTTCCTGCACATTCTTTAAGAGTAGCAAAGGGGGCTATCCTAGGAAAATTTCATTGGAAAACCTTATCCCATCCATCCTGCAGCCCTGATCCTGTCCTTTCAGACTTCTATTTGTTCCAAAAGCACAAAGACCATGGAAAAGGAACATGTTGTGAATCCATTGAGGAAGTCAAAATTGCTGTTTTGACATGGTGAAAACTGAAGAATGCAGAATTTTGGGGGGCTAGGGATGGGGAACCTTTTATCTGCTATAATTTATAGTATCATATGCGGGCCATACAAAGTTATCAATGTAAAAATTAGCTGACTTAAAGGAAAAAATTAGCTTACTGTATTTTGTCAAACATTTCATTAACTCACCTCGAAGGCACTTCACAACAACAGTAATTTGATGGGTACACTGCAAACTCGGTTTGAAACACAAAGTTGACGGTTTAAGCTCACCAACTGCTTCTTGGAACCCTTATACAGGGTTGCTATTGGTCAGAGTAGACTCAACAGCACTTAACAACAACAACATGATAGTGATTGGAGTCCTGGTGTGGCACCATAGGATAAGCATTCAGCCTCAAGGTCAGTTTGAACCACAAGGTTGCCAATTCAAACTCACCAGCTGTTCTCTGGAAACTGAGTCAGCACTTAACATCAACAACAACAGTGTGATGACTGGAGTCATGGTGTGGCATTGTAGCATAAAGTACTGGATCACTTGGTCTGTTTGAACCACAAGCTCAGCGCTTCAAACTCACCAGCCATTCCTTGGAAACCCTATACAGGGTCACTATGCATCAGAACTGACTCCGTGGTACTTAGCAGCAACAATAAATGTAATGGCCGGAACTGCTGTTGACTTTGCAGGGCCAGACCAAATGATTTCCCCACCCCTGGTTTTCCCCATCGCTCTTGGTCTGGTCTTATCTAGAGATGGAAATACTAGCTTCAGAAGTATAGAGACCTAAATGAGTTAGAGAGATGTAAACACTATCTTCAGAAGTCTATACACCTAGATGAAGAATATGTCAAAAAATAAAAATAAAATAGCTTCCCATTTGATATTTTTATTTAATAAAGGTTCTATGATTTTATAGCAATACTTTTTTTAAGGCTTTAAAACAAAAACTTTAACTAAACACAAAAAGCCTTGATTAAAATATTGAAAGTAACATATTTGTGTGCAACTACTTCTGACATATTGTCAAGAAGGACCAGTTGCTGGAGAATGATAATCATATTTGGTAAGGTGGATGGTCAGAGAAAAAGAGGAAGACCCCCAGAGAGATGGATTGGCAAAATGGCAGCATCAGTGGACTCAGGCGTGGCAACACTTGTGAGGTAGGCCCAGGACCTGGCATTGTTTCATTCTGTTGTGCATAGGGTTGCTATGAGTCAGTACCGACTCGGCACATAACAACAACAACAACTATAAGATGGCATGTTGAGTGTCAGCCAGGTGGTATGATCTAGAGTTGTGATTCTCAAATGTGATTCAGAGACCGCAGAGAATCCCTGAGATTTTTCAGGTGTTCTACAAGGGCAATAATACTTTTAAAATGCTACTAACATATTTTGCCTTTTTCCTGTTCTTTTCTCATGAGTGTTGGATGGTTTTCCAGAGGATGCATGATGCATGATATGGCAAAAGTTTAAATACAGAAGCAGATACGCAAATCCAACTGCCTTCTGTTAAGTCAGACATTAAAGAGGTTTGCAAAAATATGAAATAAGGTCACTTCTAAAAAAGCTCTTGGAAAATATTTTTAAATTAAAAATATGCCATATATGTTACAATGTAGTAGGCCAGTTATTATTTTTAAATAAATTAGCTAGAAAATACATAAAATTCTATTGTAATATATTTAATGGTCTTTACCAATAGTTATAATCTTTTTAAAGAAATGCTTGTTGGGATCCATTGTTACTTTTAAGAGTGTGAGAGACCCTGAGGCACAAAAGAGAAAAGAAAGGAAGGAAAAAACAAAAACATTGAGAAACTGTGATGCAGAGTAAGAATCAAGCCCTTTCACTGTCTAAGAACTAGGAAAGACTTGGGAAGATAGTCAGAAAAAAGATCATTTTTCTGATCTCATTTTGAACACTCAAGTGTGTTCTAGAAAGCTGTGTTAATACAGGAGTTAGGAAATCATTGTAAATTAAAAGAGAAATTCTACTCTGTGTCTGGAAACAAGTAAGCTAAAGCTTTAACCTTCGATGATAGTTTTGGTTTTTCAAATGCAGAAGCAGTGGTTTTCTTCTGAATATTTGTTAGAATTTGTGTTAGCAAATAGTACAGTGTTTCATAGAATACGGCAAGGTTTTGTTAAAACACTGCACATATAGCTTTGGTAGTGTCTGGGGAATTGGAACTGCGGGAACAGAACTGTAAGAATTTGTGAGTGGCATGTGAATTTTGAAGAATTTGGAGAGAATTTAACATTGATACCTAAGACCCAGAAAGTCAACCAATACACAACCTTAGAATTCAGTTTTTGTCTTAAGATCTCTTCTGTATTGTTTCTTTTGTTTCACTGATCATTTCCTTTAGTTTTCTATTCTCTGTGTGGGACCCATCTGAAATATAGCCTTCCAGATCTTTTAGTTGTAGCAAATAATAATACCAATATACATTTATTATTATTATAGTATAAGGTCAATTTGAACCACACGATCATTGGTTCAAACTCACCAGCTACTCCTTGGAAGCCTATGATTCAGCTCCAACTTGATAGCACTTAGCAACAATAATGTACAACTCATTGGACTCTGAACATTATTAGTGGTTAGATAAAATATATATTATTATTTAAAATGGTAAATTCCCCTATCATCATGTGGCATAATCACGATTTTTTTAAGCTAATTACGTTGTAACTTAATTTGAAAACTCTCTAAGGAAAGTACTTGTCTAGTAATCCTTAGTCTCTAGTTGTAATTCATCTAGAAGATGGAAGAATGTAAAATACAAATTTTCCCAGTAATTTATTTTGAAAAGATACTACTTGATATCTTGTTGTCACCCTTTGGCAGCCCCTCATCCTGAGATAAGTATTGTGCATTTTTGCTGTGTCTAGATCATATTAAAGAAAAGAGCAATATCTGTCTGATTTATGATATGCTGTTTCAAAGACCCCGATGGCTGAGATCCTCCTTTTTCTCTGTGAATTTAATGGGTGGGAGAACACACACACACACACACACACACACAGAGAAATGTTGAAGGCAATTGGATCTTGGTTTGAGTTTGACTTTGCCTCTTTTAAGTTTTTGAACTTGTATAACTTATTTAGCCTCTCAGTACACCAAGTGTCTTGTGTAAGGTGTTTATAATAACTCCTTCACTGAGGGGTTATTAAGAATGAACTGAGGACTTACGGACAGCTGCAGAAAGGGTTTTGATAAGAAATGAGTGATATTACCAATATTAATTGCATCTATTAGCATCTATTAATAGCATCTTTTAGCAGCCTCTTAGAAACCCTATGTAGGGTCGCTATGTGTCAGAATCAACTTGACAGGCACTTAACAACAACAACAAATTAGCATCATGAGAATTGTTTCAACAAGATTCAACTGCTAGGCTGGAAATAAAGTTTAGCAGGTAAAGTGTATAAATGGAAATCAATGATGGGCATTAGCTGGTGCCTGGAAAACTAAAAAACATCTATAAATAGCTAAGGACCACCTTAAAGTTTGAGCCTATGGATACCAGCCGTATCTTATTTTAGTATGCTATCCATTAAATTAAAATGTCGAAGTCGCTATCCCATAAATTAAAAGTGTAGCACCCAAGATTTCTCATTGTCTTTGCACCTCCAGTTCCCAAGGGCTGGAACTCTGTCCTTGTTTTCCCCCAAAAAGCCCACTTATTTTGCTGCATGTGAGTTGTTTCTGACTCAACAGAGTGAAATTGCCCCATAATGTTTTCTAGGCTGTAGTGTTATTGGGAGCAGATACCCAGGTTTTTCTTTCAAAGAACCTTGGTGCAACTGATAGTCCTGTGTTCTGGAATTGATTCTGACTTAAATGATCCTGAAGGCCAGAGTAGAACTGCCGCATAGAGTTTCCAAGACTGTAAGTCTTTAAGGAAGCAGACTACCTTATCTTTGTCCTTCAGGATCGTTGGTGAGTTCAAATCAACTACCTTTTCGTGCACAGTCAAGTCCTTTAACCATTGTGCCACCATAATTTCTATGTTTGCTGTATCCAAACCAACGAAACACCCCAATGTCTCATAGTGCCGCTGTAGACCAGAGTAGAACTGCCCTATCGGTGTGGTGATGAAGGATAAGCACTAGATGCAAGGTTGGAGGTTCAAATCCACCAGTCACTCCTTGAAAACCTTATACCAGGTTTCTGTGAATCAAAGTCAATTCAACAGTACTTAACAAACACAGTGTACAATTTCCAAGGTTATAATGCTCTTCAGAAACCCTATACATAGTCAATATGAGTCGGAACCGACTCACTGACACTTAACACCAACAACACAAAAAACCTTTACAAATTCACACTTCTACATCTTTCTATGCTAGATTGTCTGAGGAGTTTGGACCACTGACTTTCTGGGTAGCTGCCTGTCACTTAGTCACTTTACCATCAAGGCTACATAAAGAAATGCTGCTTAAATATTAATGTAGTCGTTTTATACAGATTTTCCCTATTTCCAACTCCCTTCCCCTTAACTCTTACAACAACCCATTTGTTTTCTCCACTCAGGATAACTCACTTCACATGGTCATTGCCTTCTGGCCACCTTATCTCACTGAACGACAGAACTATGACTTTTTAAAATCTTTGTTTCCCTTCTAGTATCTTCCAGTTCGGCATACAGGATGTGTATTTCAGACACATTGAATTAAAAAAAAATTTAAAATAACTGAGCACATTATTTCAATATGTTTTTTTTTTTAATATTGTCTTAATTTTGTCTTCATACTGCATTTGATTAGCAAATGCTTGTAGACTGAGTACAAAAGCAATCCACTACAGTGATTCAGGACAGAAATAGCTGTAAAATGTCCCATTTTATAAATTTTAAAATATCTATATCTCAAAACCTTTTTTTTTTTTGGCTTGGAGTATAATGTTCAAAAGCACAAAACCCCTTTACTTTCTCATGAAAGCTTAGATAATCTTTCTTTTACGTTCTACTTCTACTTTCTGTTGCTCTTTCTCCAGATTTAAAAAAAAAAAAAGGTAATGGTCTATGTAAGTTGGAAGAAGTTAAAGGAATATAAAATAAATGAGTTGGAACGCCAAACATTTTCTTGATTGTTACGATTAATTATACAACTAGCAATTAGACATATTTTCTTTTTTTTCTAAACTAAAATCTTTGGGAACACAGCACAAGTAGTCTCAAAAGTTTCTCTTTGCACGAAGCTTCCTGCAGGAGGCTTTGTCCTTGTAGGGCATGGAAGCTGCAGTTCTCAGTACCACCAACAAAATGGATTCACTAACCTTTACATTTATTTGAACGGTTTTTGAATAAATATTTATTCCCCTTTTCCCGAATGGCTTAAACCAAGTCCTTTATCAGTAGCATTGAGATCTTCTCTCCTTGACCTCTGCCATCTCTTAGTTCAAAATTTTCATCAAGCTGTTTTATTTACAGTTAGTCACTTGCTGCCTCCATCAGACTAAGTTTGTCACAGACATGCAGTCCTCAAGTCAGCAGAATTATTTTACACTCTTTGGCCTTCTGTAAAGAAGATAATTTCAATTTTTATATTTCCTATTTTAACTTTAGAATTAAAGCATCACCTACTTTGTGCATATTTGTCTTTTTGGTTTTTGTCTGTCTCTAAAATATTTCCTTTATTATATTTTATATGTGCTTACTGCATGTTCGCACGTTGACACCCATATCTCTAAAAGTTATATAGTCCTCCACACCAAACCCACTGCCTTCGAGTCAATGCTGACCCATAGCAACCCCACAAGAGAGAGAGTACACCTGCTCTTCAGGGTTTCCAGGACTGCAAATCTTTATGGGAGCAAAGAGCCTCATCTTCTTTCATGGAGGGACTTGTGAGTTCAGTCTGTTGACCATTTGGTTACAGCTCAATATTTAACCCACTGTGCCACCAGGCCTCTTGAAAGATACAGTTTGAGCCAGGGAATGTCTCTGCACCCCTGCCACCATGTCTTAACAATGAATACTTGTGTGTGCATGTGTGCTGGTTTGTGTATGAGAGAGAGAGAGAGACTGAGACGGGGAGGAGGAGAGTGTGAATTAGTTTACTAAGTGCCAAACAGTGTGTAGTTTTGTGCTTTATTCTTTGTCATTATACTTCTTTTTATAAATTTCATTGGTTTAGAAAATTTTAAAATACATTTTGTTTTATTCTGTGTAATTCAACAGAGCAATCCTAAGGAAAAAGCATTGTTCTCGCTTTGTTTTGTAGGTGTGGAGGCTGAGGCTTGCAGATGTTATGTAAATTGTAGCGTAGTGGTTACGAATCGGGCTGCGAACTTTAAGGTCAGCGGTTCGAAACTACCAGCCGCTCC
>NW_006408548.1:8480791-8481327 GCF_000296735.1 Chrysochloris asiatica | reverse complement strand
CTACTCCCGTAAAGATTTACACCCTCGGAAACCCTGTACAGGGTCGCTATGGGTCGGAACCGACTCAACGGCACTTAACAACAACAACAACAGTAATGGGATAAGAGTCCTGGTGTGGCACTGCAGGCTAATGTAGACTGCAAAGTCAGTTTGAACCATAAGGTTGGTGGTTCAAGCTCATCAGCTGCTCCTTGGAAACCCTATACAGGATCACTGTGAGTCAGAACTATGAGTCCGTACCCACTCGATGGCACTTAACAACAACAAGAGTAGTGGGCTACTTGATCTCAGCACTTAATTATAACACCTCTTAGATGTATTACCTTGAGCAGGTTACTTAGCTGCTCTGTGCCTCAGTCCCTTAGCCATTAAAATAGGAATAATCATAGCGCCTTTCTGTATATTGTAAGGGTGACTTTGAAGATTTTATAAATTAAAATAGAGAACAATTGAAATGTTTATGATAAATATTATTGTTAAGTGTTTTTGAGTGAGTTCTGACTCATAGCAACCCTGCATAGATGGGGTTTTTGAAG
>NW_006408548.1:8465325-8479591 GCF_000296735.1 Chrysochloris asiatica | reverse complement strand
ACAGGTTGTTAATGAGTCTTCCTCTAATCCTGATGCCATGTTTTTCTTCATATAACCCAGCTTCTCAGATTATTTGCTCAGCATACATGTTGAATAAGTATGGTAAAAGAATACAACCTTGTCACATACCTTGGGGAAATACCTTTGTAATTAATAGGGATTTTTTGGCTTATTTTTGGAAATAAAGAACTAGACTTTTCTTCTTAGTGCCTTTTAGTCTAATTGTTGTTGCTGTTTAAGTGCTGTTGAGTCAGTTCTGACTCATACAACTGTGTGTAGGATTTCTGAAGAGTGGTTAATGAGTTTGAACCGCCAACCTTGTGGTTTAATCTGACCTTGGAGTCCAGTGCTTTATCCTATAGCACCACACATCAGCTAAAACTAGTTCAACATCATAGCAATACACACACCTTCACTGACAGATGGTGGTGGCTACCCATGAGGTTCATAGTTCACATCTATCCATGGAAGGCTAGAATTCTACCATGGAATGCCCCACTGCCCCCATTCATGGTAAATACGTGCTATGAAGTCCACAATGTTCCATAGATGAAAGAATCTCCAAACACTCTTATACCAAATCTTATTGGTGTTTCCATGGATAAAAGGGAAAAGGTCATATCTGATATAAATGTGTGATCAGGAAGAATTTTCATACAGCTTTGTCCTGAAAAAACAATGTAAATATGATTTATGTGTTTAAACATAATTTCCATTCTGATCTTTGAAGTTTTCCACTGAAATTGAGTAAATTCTTCAAAATAGCTCAATACCCAAGACAAAATGATCTTATTAATGTACATGGAATCCCAGGAGCCAGTTTCACCAAGTTTCTAGGTTTAACAGGGTGCTCCAGGGCAAATGCTGGGTTGCTCACTCTAATTCTTGTTGTTGTTGTTGTGTGCCGTTGAGTCGGTTCCAACCCATAGAAGCCATGTATAGGGTTTACAAGGAGTGACTGGTGAGCTTGAACCACCGACCTTGCAGTTCAAATGGCTTTGCAGTCTGGCACATTAACCCACAGCACCACACCAGGCCTCTAATTTTAGGGACTCCAAAATCAGGATTTTGGGAGAATTAAAATGTTTTGTCATTGTAGTGTTTAAAAGTAGATCTTTGGCTATAATAAAAAGTAACCCCTCCTAGTGTGGCACTCTAGGATAAACAATGGACAGCTAGCTGCAAGGTCAATGGTTCAAACCTGCCAATAGCTCCTTAGAAACCCTATAGAGGGTTGCTGTGAGCTGAAACTGATTCAGTGCCGCTTAACAACAGTATTTATAGAAACTTCCTTTAGAGGAAGATTTTCCTTTTAAAAAAAGAAACTATAAAATGATATTCATCTTGATGTTTTGATTTACAAATGAAGTTTGTGAGCTGGGTCCAGAAGAACATGCACAACACTAAAAGCCCAAACCTGAAGAATGATAGACCATATGTTTTCCTATACATGATCCACAATCAATGCCCATGGAAATAATAGGGAATTTAATGATATATTCCACTGGGCAAATTTGCCACAAAAGGTTTCTTTAAACTGTCACTTTGTAGGTTAAAGTGCATCTGACCCTGTGGTATTTTCAATCACATCTTATACATGCAAAACCAATAAATAAGGCAGACGGTAATAGAATTGATACCTTTGAATTATGATGTTGGTGAAGAATATTGAAAAGGCTATGGAATGTCAGAAGAATGTCTACATCTACCTAGGAATAAGAAGAGCCAGAATGTTCATTAGACGTGAGGAAGATAATAGTTCTTCTTACAGAGTTTGGATATGGTATCACGAGGGACAAGTTCTTGGAGAAGGACATCATGTTTGATAAAGTAGAGGGTCAGGAATTAAAGGAAGACCCTCAAAAAGATGGACTGACACAGTGACTTCAGTAACGGACTCAAGCATAGCAACAGTTGTGAGGGTGGCACAGGGACAGGCTATGTGTCGTTTTGTTGTACATTGTTGTTGTTGTGCTGTGCAGTGGAGTCGGTTCCGACTCATAGTGACCCTGTACAGGGTTTCCGAGGCTGTAAATCTTTACAGGAGCAGAAAGCCTCATCTTTCTCCCGTGGAACAGCTGGTAGTTTTGAACTGCTGACTGTAAGATTAGCAGCCCGATTTGTAACCACTACGATAAGGTCACTATAATTTACTTGTTGATGAATATTTATCCTGAGTTTAATCTTGTTGTATTACAAATAGAACTGAAATGAGAATTGAAGTTTATATCTTTTTTCCCCATATGCTGTTGTTGTTAATGCTGTCGAGTCAATTGTGACACCGAGTCAATAGCGACCCTGTATAGGGGGTTTCCGAGGAGCAGCTGGTGAGCTTGAACCGCTGGCCTTGAAATTCAAACAGCTTTGCAGTCTGGTGCTTTAACCCACAGTACCACACCAGGACTCTTTTCCCCATATAGATACAAATATATCTACAGGAAAAATGCGTAAAATGGACTTCTGGGTAAAATACAAACTGCCTTGGAGTTGATTCCAATTCATGTTGTTGTTGTCAGGTGCCATCGAGTCGGAACCGACTCATAGCGACCTCATGCACAGCAGAACGAAACAATGTCCGATCCTGGGCCAACCTCACTACCGCCGCCACACTTGAGTCCATCAATGATGCCACCTGGCTGATCCATCGCGTTGGGGGTCTTCCTCTTTTCCAATTCATAGTAGAACCTTAAAATTACTGAGACTTTAAATCTTTATCTGGTGGGTTTGAATCATTGATCTTGAAGGTAGCTACCCGACTTTTAACCCACGGCACCAATAATGCTGCTTACTGGATAAAACATTTTTGTTGTTTTTAAATGCTGCCAACTCCATTCTGACTCCTAGAGACCTTTTGTAGGGTTTCTGAGGAGTGGCTGATAGGTTTGAACTGCTGACCTTCCGGTTTGCAGTCCAGTGCTGATCCTAGTACATTATACCAGGAGCCAGTGCTTACGGTACATTCGAGGGATTCCCCAAATTTCTCTCCCTATATGTTATGCATCGTCATAGTGACACCAGCTATTAGGAGAATTCCTGTCCTTTGACACTGTGGCCAATACAGTGGTTATGGATTTTTGTTCATGTAAATCTGAAAGTGAAAATTTCACCATGTTGTAGTCTTAATAAGAAAAATGCAAACTAAGATTGAACAACTTTTCATGTACTCCAAAGCTTTGCAATTTCTTCCTTTTGTGAACCATCCCTTCATATTCCTTGTCAATCTATTAAGTACTTAGTGGTCTTTTAAAAAATCATTCTGTAGGCACATTTTCTGGATGATATTTTGGTGTTTGTTACCAAAGAAAAACTATGACATCATCCTTGTTTTGTGAGCTATCCTTTTATATTCTTTGTCAATCTATCAAGTGTTAGTGGTCTTTTTTTTTTCATTATTATGTAGGTACATTTTTAATAATAAAAATTGGACCTATGTCAATCATTTATCTTTTGATTTTTTTCATTCTGTTGTTTGGTATAATGATGTTTAAAAGCATAGTTTTATAACTGAAATTCTTATAATTCCCATTCTGAAAATATTAATAGTCAACCATCTCTTTTTCTGTAGTAATTTCATCAAAAAAATTGTCTTTCGTTAATCTAGAGTTTTGTTTTAGCATAAATTGTGAGGTAGAGAAATCTGCTTTGAATATTATTATTTCCTGAGACCTGGCGGCATGGTAGTTAAGCACTCAGTGGCTAACCAAAAAGTTGTAGGTTCAAACCCACCAATAGTCTGCTTCTGTAAATATTTACATCCTTGAAAACCCGATAGTACAGTTCGACTCTGTTCTATGGGTGACTGTGGGTCAGAATTGACTCAACATCTAATGGGTATAGGGTTTTGGGAAATAATTGTCTTTAAAGACAAACATATTGGGAATCAATCTGTTTGTCTTTAAATTCAAATGTTCTTTATTTTATTCATTAAACTCTCAAGTATACATTATTTTATGTTCCTGAAATTTCTCGTGTTTTCTGCCAAGTTTTGTGATGCAGGTAACCCTATAAATTATGTAATATTTATAATGAGTACTTTATATTATATTTTAATACTTGGGAGGACTGTGCCCACCACCACCCTATCATTCATCTTATTTTTTATAATCCTGACTGTTTTAAATTATCTAATTGTTCACAGTAACTTTAGACTTTATTGTCTACCTTTCCCCTCTAGTTACATGATCATTTTATACTTTGTGCATCTATAATTTTAAGTGAGACCAACCTGTCATTTTTCTGGATGAGATTTTCAACTTTTGGTGTTTGTTACTAAAGAAAAACTGTGACATCATCAAAACATAGCCAGATGTTACAAAATGGTTCCTTGGAACCTAGATGAAATTAGAGAATGATCCAAGCTAAGGTATTTTCAGTGGCCTCATATGCATGTGAAAGCTGGACAATGAATAAGGAAGACTTGAAAAGGACTGAAACATTTGAATTGTAGCATTAGAAAAGAATATTTAAAGTGCCATGGTCTACCAGAAGCAAAAAAACAGATCTGTCTTAGAAGAAGTACAGCAAGAATGTTCTGTAGAAGCAAGGATGGTGAGACTTCATCTCTCATGGTGTTGACATGTTGTCAGGAAGGACCACTATTTGGAGAAAAGCATCATGCTTGGTAAAGTGAATGGTCAGTGAAAAAGAGCAGGAGCCACAAGGATATGGACTGACACAGTGGCAGCAAAAATAGGCTCAAATAAACAATTAGGATGGTGCAGAATTGGGCAATGTTTGTGTATAGCGTCACTATGAGTCAGAACCAACTGGACAGTACCTGACAAAAAAAACAATAACAACAGCATCCATACAGGAGTGGAGGAGGGAAGGAAGGTTGGAGAAAAGTAGTATGTGAAACCTAAAACACTGTATCAAAACAAAACATAATTGTACAATAAAGGCTAGCTCTCATCTTGAAAGAATGAAATCACTTCCCTTATAGAACTTAATTTGGTGAGGCATCTTTTGTAAAGTTTAGTGACCCATTATGAGCACTCTAACTAAACATAGCTTTATACATTGTGAGTTTCATTTCCATGAATTTTCAGTGAGCATGTTCATTTATGAGTAATCTATAACCCATACTTCTGAAATAGTCATTAGAAAAATACTGTCTTTATGATTTCCCATTGAGCTCTGGTGTGCTGTAGGATAAACACTGGACTGCTAACTACAAGGTTGGTGGTTCAAATTCACTAGTGACTCCCTTGGAGAATGATGAAACTGTCTGCTCTCTTAAAGAGGTACAGTCTTGGAAATCCTGTATAGAGTTGCTATGAGTTGGAATCATTTCAGTGCCAGTGGGTTTTTCAATCAGTGTTCTCAGAAGTATGCCACTGGGAATAAGCCTACACAGATACTAGTGAGTCTCCAAAATGACCCACTTGCTGCTTCCTCTATCTTTGATTTCTCTGGTATTGTAGTTTATCCAGTGTTTTACAGGAAGAGCTTAAGCATTCAGGAGAATGATTTAGAAGGACTGCTTTTTACTTTTCTTTGCCTGCTCCCATTTTCTTGCTTTTTAAGTCAATTTTGATGAATTGGGAAGCTTATAACACTGAGAAATTGTATAGCTTCAATAGTAAAATATTTATTCTTTGATATTGAATGAAATCTACCAATTTGCATGATCTTTGAAATACAGATTTGATTTACATTTACTTTTCAGAGCTTGAAATATCCCCTGATACTTACTGTATTTGACAGACCCAATCCAGTTGTTTTAAACAGCTTTGACTCCCCTCTTTCCTTGCATCTTGGACTTGGAAACTGAGAAGGAAAGCAGATAGAACCCTCATACTCTTTTCAGTGAAAGCCAGTGTACATTATTCCTCTGTTACAGTATGTTTGTGGAAATTTGTGAGAAATCTTGCTTTTAGAAGCCCTTATATTTTTTGTTTTCAAAGACCTTCTCATACATAAATGAGGTGAATAGGTGAATCACATTGATTTCTTTCAAAGAAAGATGTTATGTAAATGTCACCAGGTAGAACTGCATTTCCATTTTCTGCATTGATCTCAACTGAAAGTTGTGTAGTTGATCCTTTTTTTAAATTTTTATTTTATGTTTTGCTGTTTTAACAGAAATTCCATGTTACAAAATAAAACTGACTGTACAAAGAGGTTGAAATGATGTTTAAACACCTTTTATCTATCATCTTTGGAGTTTCAGGATGTTTTACAAACAAAACATGATCAAAAGAATACCGTTATGTACTTTGGCTGACATGAGTATTCATATAACTTCTCAGTGATTTGTTTTTGTTTTCATTCCTCCTAGAAAAACTATTTTGGAAAGATGGCATGGAACAGATAGTACTCCTTATTTTTACGTTTTTATTGTGAATTGAGTGATAGTTTCATGGGAGAGCATTGGGTTTATACTCATCAATTCATTGCAATGATTACAGTCATCTCCATGCACCATCTTTCAACAGTATTTGCTTCCATTCCCTCTGTTTAGTATTTTTTTGTGGGGGATGGGGATGCACTCAGAAATACTCAGAAATATATAATCATTTAAACAACCAAAGGGCACATTCTGCAAGTCTGCCTCCTGGCTGCCAGCACACAGCCTTTCTCTTCTCATGAGTCTAGAGTCCTCAGCTGCTCCCACTCTCCATTTCATCTCTGCCTCCGTCTCTGGTGTGGCTACTTCTCTGGATAGGGTCCTGCATTCTGCGTATGCTCTTCTCCCTTGATGGTCCTAGGGTTCTCTGTTCCTGGACAATAAGATTAACCACTCCCCCCTTTATGTTAGAAAACCTCTACCATTACAGTTGTAAAATCACAATTAGTCATGGTTAACAGTTACTCACTATTGAATCTTATTCCCATCTCCTTTCACCAGACCTGTCTAGATAAAATGGAAACTATTCTGTGAGGAGTCTACCTTCCCCTGCACACTCTGAAAATAAACACCCTCTTGAAAACTTGTAAGCCAGTCACTTCATGTCTTTATAGCCCCCCCATTTTAGCTAGCCAATGTCTACATTGCCCATCCCTATCAACTCTGAATACAGAGGGGATGGAAATGATCCTTGCAGTAAAGATTTGTTCCCTCTCAGTTGGTATTTTGAGCTACTACATCTATAAGTATAGGTCAAATTCATCAAATTCTAGCAATTTACACTTGTTTTCTTTAACATTTTTTTTTTTCTGTCTTCTTCTAGTTTAGTTCTGATCGTCCAGCTATTGAGACTTTATCAAATTGGTACTATGTGAAAGTTTGGCCGTTCTTTTGCCTCTCCCCTCAGTTCATATCAGCTAGGCACTTCACTCTCAGTTCTAGCCCACCATGGCTATATCCTTGTCCGTGGGCCTAGGATTTCCCAAGTCTCACCGTACTTGGGACTAACCATCCCTTCCTTTTCTCTCTCTCATCGCCAGGTCAATGGGAGTCTATGGAGTATGGTCAAACTCAGCCTTTATCTTCATTGCAGCTTTCCCCTCATTTCCACTCACCAGTAGACCAACATGGTCACCAGCAAGTTTACATACATGTTCGTGTGTTCCTTTTGAGTTTCAGTCTTGGAAGAGGGGCAGGTATTACTCTTCATCATCAAGAATAGAAGACTTTCATACCTTAGGGGTAGTGCAGTTAAACTGTTCATAAAATTGCTAAAATTCTTCTCTAGTTCCAAACTGTAGCTACTCTGCTAGGAGACAAAAAAGATGTAACCATCTTAACTACTAAGATTCTGGTGTGGGATCCCTTAATGTGGATCTACCAGTAGAAGTTTCCATTGACCACGCAGAGACCAAGCGATATGCCAATATCTTCATTGATATGCAATGTCTTTGGCATATTTCCAAGCAAGTGGCTGGTGGGTTTGAACCACCAACCTTGCATTTCACACCAATCTGTGGTCTAGTGCTTTATCTTATAGCGCCACACCTTATATAATAGGGCCCTGTAATAGGAAACCTAAATTGGCACTAGCATGCAATGGGTATTCCAATAATTCATTATTACTACTAATTTATCTTTTTGGCAAAAATGAACAGATTCCAGTTTTTTATCATTAATGATAAATGTTAATTTGAAAATTTGCTTTAACTTCTATTGTAGCTTTACAAATGTATTTTCATTTTATCAGAAACATCTGTGATCTCATCTCTTTTACTCAGATTCATTAAAACAAGGAAATATCAGCTGCGTGGGCCAAAATTAATAATACAGCTGTGCACCCATAAAATACTATGATTTCTTTTTGTGGTTTTAAATAATTTTCCATCTAGACATGAGAGGTTAAAGAGGAGAGAAAATGCGTTTAGACCAAAAACAGTATTTTCTAGCTTTTCATTATGAAAACTTTTCATAGTTTATAATTGCTTTTCATTTCTCATTGTCTAGTGGCTCTGTAGGATAAGCACTGGACTGCTAATCACAAGGTCAGTGGTTCAAGACCACCAGACAGTCCATGGAAAGATGAGGCTTTCTGCTCTTGCAAAGATTTACAATCTTGGAAACCATGAACAAGGCGGGTTGCTATGATTAAAAAATGACTTGACAGAACTTGGCAGCAAAAACATTTAGATAGTTTCATAAAGAAAAGGACAGGCTGCAATCAGAGAGAATAAGGTATGATCTGCTTTAGATCAAGTAATAAAAAAGTAAACTTTATTGGAAATGACAAGTCAGTTGAGACTGTTGCATTAGTACCAACTCATAGCAATGTTCTGCACAACAGAATGAAGCACTTCCTGTCCCGTGCCAACCTCACAATCATGTTATCCGTGATCCTATTGTTACTGCCACTGTGTGAATTCATCTTGTTGGGGATCTTCCTCTCTTTTGCTGAACCTCCACTTCTCCTGGGTCTGGTTCCTCTTGATAATATGTCTGAAGTATGAGTCACAAAATCTGGCCATCTTAGCTTCTAAGGAGCATTCTGGCTATAGTACTTCCAGAAAATACAGATTTGTTTGTTCTTTTAGTCTAATATGTATCTTAAGAAATGTGTAGAAACTGGAAACTTAAATTAAGTGAGAGTGAAGAGACTGCTAGGAGGTTATTGCTGTAAGAGAGGACTGGTAACAGCTTGGCCTAGGTAGGCAGTAAATGTGGAGGAAACTTATCCCCAATATATTTCTGAATGTGGAGAGTCAGGACCTGGTAAGATACTGTATATTGGTGCTAGGGAGATATCCACAGTGACATTATACAGAGTAATGATCACTCTCAGATTAACATTATAGATGAGTCCAGGCGGTAAAGAGGACCAGTGCTCAGCTGTTAACAGAAAGGTCAGGAGTTCAGACCTACCAAGAGAAGATGTAGCCTTAACTTGGAAACCCCATTGTTCTGCTCTGCTCTGTCCTGGAGGGTCACTATGAATCAGAATTTATGTGACAGCAAAGGGTTGTGTTTTGTTTTGTTTTATTTTTTACTATATACTGCAGTAGTCCTGGTGTGGAACTGTAGGAGAAGTACTGAACTGCTAACTGCAAGGGTGGTAGTTCAAAGCCACCAGCCACTCCTTGGAAACCAGGTGCAGGGTCCCTGTGAGTTGAGAGCAGTTCAGTGGCACTTAACAACAACAACAACATTATGGATTTTAAAATATGGCAATCACCATGTGGGGCTAACATCGTTCTTTGACATAAAGAAGAGCCTGTACTTCAGAGACCCTTAACTACTTGGGGAGCTTTTGTATGTGTGTGTTTGTGGGTGTGTGGTATGATGTGGTAGAGTCACTTTGTTTGCCTAGCAGAGATGGAAGTGCCTTAACTGTTGTGAACACAGTTAATAAAACTTCTGTGTTGGCTGCATTGCTCTATCCATTTACAATAAATTCAGTTAAAAAGACAAGGTGTGGGCAGTGTCAGCCTGAATATTATTGATGTTTGAGAGACTGCTCCTTTCTTCCCTTCATTTTAGAGACATGCAAGCAAGTACTTCTCTCGTTCAGTGAGCAGCTGCTTGGGAGTCTCAGGTTTGCTCCAGGCTGTATGCTAAGCCTAAAATGCAGATACCGGGTGCTTACTTTAATCATTTTCGTTACTAGTTACTAGGTGAATTTCAATTCTGAAACGTTTTCTCTCAGGAAAGCTTCTGTTTCAACATGAAAAGCAAATTGTTTTTTTAAATCCCACAAGGATACTTACTATTTTTTAAAAACTCTTTATTGTGAATTGAGTCAAGGTAAGCAGACAAGATCATTAGCCTCACTTTCAAGCAATCATATGTTTTGTTTCATCTCAATGATTACACAACCCTCCCTTTAACCAGTTAGCCTGCTTCCCCCCTGTGGCTTCCCTTTTGCATCTTATTTTTCACAAATGAGCAAAGCAAAAATATTTGATGTACACATACAAAACAAAAATGTATATTCATTTAAGTATCCAAAGGTTACATTTTGCAAGCCAGCCTCCTGCCTGCCGACACAAAGCCTTTCTCAGTCCACAGGTCTAGATTCCTCGGCTGCTCTGTCTCTCTAGGCCATCGCCTCTGCCGCCATCTCTGCTGTCACAGCATTTCTAGTTAGGCCCCCATGAGCTTAATGATGCTGGGATCATCTGTTCCTGAAATGAAAGATGAATTACTTCCCAGCTTTTAGTTACATATCTTCTACAATTACAGTTGTGACAATCTCAATTTATCCTGATAGCAGTTACTCACAATTGAATCATAAAATCCAATCACCATCATCCTCATCTCCTTTACCATAGCCATCTGGAAAAGAGGAAAATTATTCAGTGGGAATTATCCCTTACCCACCACAATCTGGAACTAAGCACACTCTTAAAAGCTTGTAAGCCAGCTGCTTCATGCCTTTATAAACCCCCTCCCCATTTTTGATACCCAGTGTCTAAGTTGCCTATCCACATCACCCTAGTACATTGAGGAATTGTGCTGGATCCTTGATATGAAGAATCATTCCATTTCTGTTAGAATTTTGAGCAGCTGCACTTCATCAAAATGTAGCAATTTCTGCTTGCTCCCTGTATCAAACTTCTTTATCTTCATCTGATCGAGTTCTGATCAGCTAGCCATCCAAGCTAGGTGAAATGGATACTATCAAGAATAAAATAAAGAGAAATAATTATCTGAAGAAAATATTTTTTACCTTTAAATAATGAGGGAACATTTGGAAGGAATTAAAAAATGAATTATTTTTATTTTGGATGGGTGAAGGTTGATAAAAGGAGAAAACACAACAAAGCCTTTCATTTTATTGCCATTTCCAGGGAGGGTGATAAAGTACCATATGAGGAAGAACATTCTAGATATTAATAATAAATAAAGTTGGGTATAGTCCACCAAGCCTTCCTCAGGGTGGCAAGACTTAGAGTTATAAGCATCTTATTAATGAGTAAGTATTGAATGTTTATCTCAAACAGAATACAGTTTACCAAACATATCAGGGAACTCTAATGGAACCTCTCTGTGAACTGTGGGTCTGTCAAGTTGGCACTAACTCTGAAGCCAAGTATCTTTGATGGTGGGTAGAATTGACCTCCTTGTGAAGTTTAGGCATGTAAGGGGAGTTCTAGCTTTGAGAATAACTTACATGAATTTATATATGTATTCCAGGTGCAGCTTTGGTTGTGTTTCTGTTTCCTTAATCTTGAATATAACCTAGTTGTCAAGATCATGATTACCACACTTAAATGTTTTCCCTCAGTTGATGTAGTACTAGGTAGTGCCTAAGACAAAGCAGACACTGGCATCAAATCATGGATTTAGAACATGATGCCAGCACACGTTCACATATATCAGCACCTTCTTTGTATAATGGGAATAATAATGGCTGCCTCAGAGGACTCTCCTGAATACCCAAGGAGGCAAGGCATGTCAAGCCCAGAGCTGTTGTCTCCTTGTTAAGTGATCAATAAGTATAACAGACATGCAATGTATGGTCAGTTTGTTGTTGTTGTTAAGTACTATTGAGTTGGTTCCAACTCATAGCAACCCTTGTATAAGGTTTCCATGGAGCGGCTGGTAAGTTCGAACTTCTGACCTTGCAGTTAGCTGTCCAATGCTTATCCTACAGTGCCACACCAGGACTCCTTGCTTAGTTCAAGAACAGTTAAATAGTATATATAATTATAGCCAAGCACAGGCAGTCTATTATTTTGAATCATGGGCTTAGAGATTGGATATGTTGTAACATGTATTACCTCCCGCCTGCTTAAAGGTTATCTGTTAGCTCAGTTGTGATAAAAAGCTCACTTCGGCATCATTTCCTGTGTCACATTCCCCTATTAGCATGAACTATTGTTAGGAAAAATATAATAGAGAAGAAACCAAACCTGTTGCTCTCGAGTCCGTTTTGTCTCATAGTGACCGTGTAAGACAGAATAGAACAGGCTGTAGATTTTTATGGAAACTGGCTTCCTTATCTATGTCCCACAGAGTAACTGGAGTGTTGGAACCTGCAAGCTGTCTGCTTAACCACTGCACCACCAGGACCCCTTTATTTAGAGAAAGGAAGAGGTAAATTGAACTTACATAGGAGGCTTCAAAAGTTCGTGGAGAAATGGCATTAAAAGAGTTTTCCCACAAACAACTGGAGTTTGCCCACTAATTATTGAATTCCCCTCATTTGTATAAAACACCTAAAATACCAAGTACTGTTCTAAGTGTTTAAGACACGTTGCATCTCATCCCCTTAAAAAATTAGACTTTAATTTCCAGTATTTCTGATTAAAAGCTAAGATTTGATATCAGAATCAGCTCTGTCTTGTTTTAAAGGCCGACTAGAAGAGTCAAAAAAAAAAAAAGTGTAAGCAAAATTATAGTTCATTTTTATGCATGATCATTTACTCTTAAATAAATCATCATTTTTACTCCACCCACTTTCAAATGTAAAGAAAACATACTTACTTTTCCTTAATTACAGACACCATAGAACATATAGGTGAGTGAAATCAAATCAAAGCAATAGAGAGTAGTAAGCAATGAGCAGAGACATCAAAGTTTTTTGAGAATATTCCTTTAATGGAGCTTTCTAGAAGTAAAAGTAAAGAGAGGAAGTCACTATGTTACATCGTTTAGTTTACAATGTTAGCTTTTGGAAGATCAAGGATAATTATTACTTTATTTTAAACTTTTTATTGTGACTTGAGTGAGAGCAGATCATCAATTTTACATCCAACAAATCACATACTTTGTTTCATTACAGTGATTTCAATCCCCCCCATGTGCCAACAGTTTAAAGACTTATGTCTATTTTCTTTAACTCTTGCATTCCTCCCTGTGTCTCCCACTACCTTCAGCTTTCCTCTGCTAACCTCCTTCTTATTAATGTATATTGCCTGTCATGTCACCCATGTTTACATGTGTCTACCCACTAGCTTGTGAATAGTTTTCCCTCCCTCTCCCATTCCATAACCATCATAGATTCTCTATTTTCTTAAGAAAATCTTTTCTTAACTTTTTACAGCATTGGTCTCATACAATATTTGATCTTTTGCGATTGACTAATTTCACTCAACATTATGTCCTTCAAGCTCTTCTTTGTTGTGAGGTGTTTCACAGATTCATCTTTATTTTTCAGTGCTATTAAACATTCCATTGTGTGTTTATATCAAAGTTTGTTTAACTGTTTTTTCTGTTGATGGCCATTTAGACCATCTCTATTTTTTTTTGATGTGTCTCTTGTAGACAACATAGTAAGGATCCTGTTTTCTTATCCATTGTGCTCTCTTTGAGAATATCAAGGATTCTTGTAAATTATTTTTACTGCTGCATCCTAGGAAACAGTCCTGGTAGCACAGAGGGTTAAACGTTGGGCTACTAACAAGAGGTTGGTGATTTGAGGCCAGCAGCCACTTCCTGGGAGAGACATGAAGTTGTTTGTTTCTATAAAGATTTCTGAAGATTACTTCTGAAACCCTATGAAACATTTCTACTCTGCCCTACAGGGTTATTAGAAGTCAGATGGGACTCGATGACACTGGGTTAATTTTGGGTTGATTTGGGAAACGTAATAATCTGACTGATTCTTGGCAAGTAATTGGTGTTCATGTAATATTTTCCGAATGGATCATTAAATCAGTGAATGAATGATAAAAAGCATGTCACATTTTTTTTTTCAAAAAAAAGTAATTGTGTATTGCTTTCATCTCTCTAAACAGCATCATTCCTCATTTCAGATAAGTAACAATGTCCGATGTTGCTTAATAAGAAAAAAAAAAAAAAAAAAAAACTCTTTAAATTCAATAAAATACACATACCTAAGATCAAAGGGTATTTGAAATTCCTTGCTATAGGTCCAGTTATCCAAAGAGATCCATCTGTAGTTAAGGTCATTAAATC
>NW_006408548.1:8450693-8465225 GCF_000296735.1 Chrysochloris asiatica | reverse complement strand
GTTCAAAACTACCAGCTGTTCCATGGGTGAAAGATGAGGCTTTCTGCTCCCATAAAGATTTACAGCCTTGGCAACCCTGTACAGGGTCGCTGTGAGTCGGAACCGACTCCACAGCACATAAAAACAACAGCAGTCTTCAGCAAAGCACATAATCCCATGAGAATCATGAACACATTACTCTCAATGAATCTTAATAGTTTTTACTTATGTGACTTACATGCTGATTCAAAGAGGCATGGTCATTCTTTGGTCTTTTTTAGTGAAAGTGGAATCCCAGTGAGCCCTCAGAGATTGTTCATTGATGATACCTTCCGAGGTAATTCCTCTAGGGTTGTCCATAAAGGAACATGTAAAACCACAGGAATTTGGCCTTGAGTCACTCAAACCTATGGATGTGAATGAATTTTCAGGCAGCGAGTTTTGTTTGTAACAATTTCAAGCCACAGTAAATCCTGGGCCAAGGAAGCATTGTTGGTCCCTGAAGAAATTCCTTGACTGCCTTAGAAAAACTTCAGTTTAAGAGATTCATGATGTGAGTATGGGCAGGGACCAGCACCAGGCACACAGCAATCTGCCAGTGATAATGAACAGCATAGAGCAAAGACGTTTGCTAAAGGGGTGGAACAAAATAATTTATTATATTCCTTTTTTTTTTTCTTCTCACAGAGTGCCCCTTAAAAAGCATTCATGTTACTGTAGCATAGCTCTGTGCTTCCCATCTCAATTCATGAATACTATCTGTTCAAGGCTAAGGGTACTTTTTTACACAGGCATTTAAAATTTTGTTATTACTGAACCCCCTCGCTGCTTGTGTGTTGTCAAAAGGTACAGGTTTCTGCTTGCTTCGTCCATCATTTTAACTTAATAAGTATTAGGAAAGGGCAGAAAAAGGATAGGAAACAAAATGACATTTGCTGTTAGCTTTCCTGGTCATTTACCATGACTGCCAGTGCGTTTCAGCACCCAGGATTCCCTGGAATAGGACAACAGAACACAGATACATACATGAACTCTCACAGAAAATGGAAACTGGTATTTCCATGAAATTCATACTCTAACTCAGAAGTATATTGGAGACATGCTTCATCACTGTAATCCTCAAGATTGAATAATAATTTGAGATTTATCTTTGTCTTTTTCCCCAGCAGTCATGAGGAAATCATACTGTAAATTAATATTCTTTCTTATCATATAATTGTCATCTTATAATTATAAATCTGATTCATTTTCTGATTAATGCTTGTCTCCTTGCACGAAACATCACTTATTTGATATCAGGAATCTTGTTAGTTTTGTTCACTTTTATAGCACTAACCAAAAACTGTGTGTAGTGTAAGCTCAACACATGTTAGCTGAATTAATGAACAGATAAATAGCGGTGGAATTAGATTTCAATCCATGTTCTACTACCAAAATGTTATATAAACTTAGGGACGACTTAAAATTATGCATACTGATTTTTCCCTTCTCTAAATTTTGGGACAAAGGGAAACAACGAGGTAAACTGTAAAGATCCCTTTCAACTCTAGCATTCTCTGCATTACTAGCAGGAAAGGAGAGTGTGCTGACCTATTGCTTCACTAGTTCAGTGATTCACTGGCAGAGTTCAATAAAATAGAATTAAATTGCATTTAGTACTTGCTGTGTATGTGCCAGCTAAATTAAAATAAAACAACAGCTCTTCTCCTGGTAGAGCTCCGAGGAGTGGGAAACGTATATGTATCCATAGATTGTCAAGCTTTGTAGGATAGGAGAGGAAAAGAGCACCAAAGTGCTATAGAAAGTTTCGGAAGTGTTAACGTATAAATGGCAAATAGCTACTCACTTGAGGTTTGAGTAGGAGTTTTCCAGTTTGACGAGGAGTAAAGTGTCGAGAAAAAGTTATCCTATTAGAAGGAATATGGAAGTATGACATAGTATATGTGATTGAAGAATGGGGGAAATTTCAGATAGGCTGAGATTGTTTTACTGCTATCTGTGTTTGGACAATTTAGGGTAAAAGTAGAGAAACAAGATTAAGACAGATGTGCACATAGAATGTACACATTGAGAACATACACATTAAATGACACAGTTGGGATTTTATCCTTTAGGGTATAATTACCTAATACAATACTATTATTTTACTGGTGATGACACAGATTCTAAGAAAGTTACAGTGTCCTGTCCAAAGCCACACAAATCTTAAATGTCCAAACTAGAGTTAGAAAAAACTTCTTGGATCCTGAGGTCAGTGCTTATATTGCCTTATGTTTCATCCCCAGCCAATTTGACTAGTTGTGTAGATAAATTATTCCGAATCTAAGGAAAGTCTAAATCCCACAGTTAAGAGTTCATGCTGGTTAGAACTTTGATCAGATCTTACACAGAACCTTTATTCTTCTATAAAAAGAGATAATGCAGAACAGGGTTTGAATATCTGGGCAAGAGATATAGATGTGGCAAAACTTGGTGTCTAACTTGGATTTCAGACTTCATCAGCATTGAATTTTTAGATACTAGAAGACACACACACAAAGAGAAAGATACTAGAGAAAGCAATGTGTCAAGATATCCAGAAATCATTTTTGTCTCTTCTTTTGTTTCATTGGCAGCAAAATATTCCGTAACATGTACAGAGATGGAACATGAAGTACTTCCCTGAAATTTGAGATTTGCTAAGACAGTTGCTAGCTGCCAACATTCTACTTTTCCTAAAACTATTTCAAAACCCTTTTAAGGATCTAACTTTGTAGTAGAGGACAGGGATGATTCTGTGGTAGAACCACCAGGTAGGCAGGAGATTAGGATTCATTTCCCAGTCAGAGAATCTCATATTCATATACCACTCATCTGTCATTTGAGACTTTTTGTGTTCTTGTGATGCTGAACAGGCTTTACTGGAGCTTCCAGAACAGGAAAGACAACTCATGATCTTTTCCTGCAATGTACCCAGTGAAAACACTGTAGAACACAGCATGATTTGGGGGCTATGTCTAATGCCCCCGCTCAAAAAAAAAAAAAAAAAGAAAGAAAGAAAGAAAAACCCAAAGCCACTGGCACTGAATCAATTCTGACTTATATTGACCCTATATGGTGGTGGTGTTGTTAAGTGCCGTCAAGTCAGTTCCTACCCATAGCGACCCTGTATAGGGTTTCTGAGGCGCTTCTGGTGAGCTTGAACCACTGACCTTGCAGTTCAAATGGGTTTGCAGTCTGGCACATTAACCCACAGCACCACACCAGGACTCCATAGGGTTTCCAGATTCCTGGTGTGACACTGTGGGTGAATGTGCTGGACTGCAAGGTGGGTTTGAGTTACAAAGTCAGTGATATAAGCTCACCAGCCACTCCTAGGAAACCCTGTACAGGGTTGCTGTGTGTCAGAACCGACTCAATGGCACTTAACAACGGCAACATATAGGGTTTCCAAGGCTATGAACAACAGTCACCATTAACTTCTTAGAACCTTCACTATAGCCTATTTGCAAGTAATCAAGTAAATGACATAGAGATGCAAATTGATGCACCATTACAATCAAGTGCTATTGGTGAAGTTTTTAGTGACAAAGCCCTGGAGTGCTAACTGCAAGTTCGGTAGTTCAAATCCACCAGCTGCTCCTCAGAAGCCATATACAAGTTGCTGTTAGAACTGATTCGATGATGATTAACAACAACATGGAATTGGACAATTTATCATCTGGGTCAATAAAATCATTTTTATGAACCGATTCTGTTGAAATACTGCTGTAATATGATGTACCTTTGTTTTGTTTAGTTGTGCTATCCTGTTGACTTGTATGTTTGGTAAAGTCAGGGTCTTTATGATTTTTTTCCCTGTAACTTTAAGTAGTCTGTGAATATCTCCCAGACAATCTGTCATGTCTTTAGAAATGTCATTACTTGCTTTACCTATGAGAGCAGTCAGCGTCCTCAATGAAATAACAGTGAATGTCTCTCAACTACTCATAAATGGATTGAATTAATGCTAAACTTCACTTCCAGAGAAGGTCACTGTAGACATTTCCAACACAGATGGTCAGAGTTAATAAAATATTACATAATCCTCTAACTTCCTCCACTGAGTTTCCAAATTGTCAGGGCCTTGATTTTTTTTCTGTGTTATCTGGGTGGCAGAATATGCTTGAATTTCCCACAGTTCAATATTTATCTTTAAATATAATCTCTCTGTACATGATGAGTAATCCTACATCTATGCTTCATAAATATTCCCTGCAACTTTCTTAGCACATCAAGACAAACTCTGTTAATACTGTTGTACTTAATGCCAATGGCACATTAAAAAATTCCTGTAAGGAAAGACTTTTTTCCCCAAGTCAATTTAAAACTTCCTTATTCATTTTAAATATTTCATTGCATTAATTTTTCAAAGCAACAGAACAAACATTCATCAAGTGAAACTAAGCATGACCCCCCTCAGATGGGTACATCTGTTGCTTTCATACTGTGCCCCCTGAATAATTCATTTTAATACATTTAAAGTATACACTTCATTAAAACGGGTTATACTCGTTTACATATAAAATTTATATTGATGGAAATGAAAATAAAAGATGTTAGAAAGCTGACCATGGAATTTTGTTACACTTTGAGATTTATATCTAGATGCTTCAGTCTGTTCTGTTAGCCTCTACAAAAAAAAAAAAAAAAAAAAAAAAAGGTATCTGTACAACCACTGGTTCATTGAGAGCATTCGTTATACTAGGCTATGTTTAAAATGTTAGTGAGAATGTTTTGATATCTTTTCCCCACAGCCTTTGTTTCTCCTGAACACCTTTAACAACATTTGTAGTCACCACTTGTCCCTTTTAGCTCCCTCTGAATACATTGCATAATAGATGCACCATGTATATTGAATGACATTGAAGAACCAACGTGAACTCAGAGAATACTAATCAGTTTAAACTTCTTGGAAATTAACCTAAGTGAACTCATCAGATGGAGTGGAGGGAAAAAACCTTCCGTTTAATTCAATCCCTACCCTTTTCAGTCTGTGAACTGATAATCTCCACCACCCATGTATCAGTTTTCTGGGCTGTGTTTGCTTGCGTGTTGCCATGATGATTGAAATTATGCCACTGGTATTTCAAAATCAATAGGATCACCCAAGGTGACCAGGTTCCAGCAGAGCTTCTAGACTAAGCAGACTAGGAAGAAAGGTCTGGTGATTGGCCAACAAAAACCTCATGGATCACAATAGAACATTGTCCAACTCACTTGCTTTGGACACTGCACGAGGAGGAATCGATCCCTGTAAGATGTCATGGTTGATGATGTAGAGGGTTAATGAGGTTAAGGAAACTTTTGATGAGATGTTGTTGTTGTTGTTAAGTATCATGGAGTTGGTTCCGACTCATAGTGAGGCCTACAAAGGGTTTCCGAGGCTGTAAGTCTTTACAGGAGCAGACCAACTCATCTTTCTCCCGCAGAACTGCTGATAGATTTGAACTACCAACCTTGAGGTTAGCAGCCCGATTCATAACCACTATGCTACCAGAGCTTCTTGATAAGGTAGATTGATACAATTAGCATGACAATGAACTCAAGCATTGGCACTTGTCAGGATGATATAGGGCCAGGTGACATTTTGTTATGTTGTACATATGATTGTCATGAATTGGAGTTCACTCAATGTAGCCTAGAGGTTACTAACTGGGCTGCTAACCTCAAGGTCAGCAGTTCGAAATTACTAGCCATTCCATGGAGAAAGACAAGGTGTTCTGCTCCTGTAAAGATTTACAGCCTTGGAAACCGTGTGCAGGGTCACTATGAGTCAGAACTGACTCCACGGTACTTAACAGCAACAATGGCCACTATCTATTTAATTAATGGTCTGAATGATTTGGTAGAAAGGGATTAGTATTTTTCACCATTTTAGACATGCTCCCATTCCATGGTTATAGCTAGAATCCTCGTGTGGTGCTGTGTGTTAATATGCTGGACTGCAAGGTTGGTTTGAACCACAAGGTCGGTGGTTCAAGCTCATGACTAGCTCCTCGGAAACCCTATATAGGGTCACTGTGGGTCAGAACTGACTCAACAGCACTTCACAACAACCGCAATGGTTATATCTTAAGCCTCCCAATGTTAGAAAGGAAAAAAAATAAAGGAAGAAAGGAAAGGAGACTTTTACAGTTTAAGACAGTGTTGAATTGTCCCTTTCAAGGAAGTTGTTTTCTATACTTTCTATTTAAAAAACAAAACAAAGCAAAATTAAAAGAATCAGTTGTTGGCCATTACCTGTCCATTTCAGTTCATTAATGCGTAGGACATTGATCATTACACATTCCATTTCATTTTGGACAACTTCTAATTGTCCTAGACATCTATTTCGTATAGACTTCTTGTGTGGCACTGTGGGCTAATGTGCTGGACTGCAATATCAGTTTGATCCACAAGGTCAGCAGTTCAAACTCACTAGTTGCTCCTGTGAAATCCTGTACAGCATCGCCGTGGGTTGGCACCTACTCGACAGCACTTAGAAACAACAACATATTTCATACATTCCATGTTTTGATTATTAATGAATGTTTGCAGCTGTTTCTTCTTACTTTTAGTTGTTCCCCATCAACAAATGAAGGTCCAAAATGCTTTACTCCAATTGTATCATCATGGTCAACTCCAGTCATACTTTGAGTTCCTTCTAACCTGAGGTGCTCATCTTCTGGCACTATATATGACAATATTCCAGTGCTGTTTATATTTTCATCTTCTGGCACTTTTTCTGATAATGTTCCTCTGCTATTCATAAGGGTTTCAGTGGCAGAACATTCAGAAGTATTCTGCCCCTCCTTCCCCTTAGCTCCATGGAAAGCTGTCCACTGTAGGTGACCCTGCTGGTATTTGAAATACTGATGGCAAAGCTTTCAGCATCAGAGCAACCTGAAAGTTATTACAGTATGACAAAGTGGCAGGCAAGTGGTGGCCCAGATGTCTTGGAGACCCTATTGTTTCTCAGTTGCATTTTATATATCATATTCTAGCAATCATTGCTCTTTATCTCAGCTTCCTAGCTAGTTGTGGAAAATGTCATGGGGCCAAGTCTAGATATTTCAGTTTTGTTGCTTCTTCCTTATTTGTAAAATGTGTTACTTGTCATAATAGAAAAACATGTTCAAGGACAAATTAATACTCTGACTTTTATCATATACCCTAATGCTAATGTGCTAGACTGGAAAGTCATTTGAACCATAAGGTTGGCTGTTCAAGCTCATCAGCTGCTTCCTGGAAACCCTATACGGGGTTGCTATGGGTCAGAACTGACTCAATGACACTTAACAAGAACAACAGAAATTGTCAGATGGGTTGTCTACTTTATTAATCCCTTGAAATGCATGAGTGGTAAGATCAAATTCTTAAAGTCAGCCTGCTATGAGTTCAAATTCTGCTTCCTTCCATTACCAGCTCCATCATCTTTATTTCCTCATCCATAAAATCAGACACGCATACCTTCCTTTTGGGTTGTTGTAAGAAGTATAATACAAAATATGTGTTCAGTGAATGCTAGTTGCTATGATTTGTATTGCTTGTTAAAGCTCTCTGCACAAGGTCTTCGTCATTTCTCACCTCTAAAAACCCCAAACTCTCATGTGTTTTCAAACAATATACACTTTGGAAAAGAAACTAGTGTTGTTGGTGGTGGTGATGTGCCGTGGAGTTGGTTCTGACTCACAGTAACCCTGTACAGGGTTTCTGAGGCTGTATATCTTTACGGGAGCAGGGAGCAGAAAGCCTCGTCTTTCTCCTGCGAACAGCTGGCAGTTTCTAACTACTGACCATGAGATTAACAGCCCGATTCATAACCACTATGCTACCAGAGCTCCTTAAATTAACTAGTACTAGTTGCCAATTTTGACACTCAGTGACCCAGAGATGTCCTAGTAGACCTGTGCTCCATAGGGTTTTCAATGACTGGCTGTTCAGAAGTAGATCAACTACAGCTTCTGTGCTACCTCTGGGTAGACTTGAACCTTCAACCTTTCATTTTCAGTTAGCAGCCAGGAATTTTATCCATTTGTACCACCCAGGGACTGTTTCGTGAAACAAAACAACAAACAAATAGCAGCCATCAAGTCTGTTTCAACTCTTGGTGACCGCATATGTGTCAGATGAGAACTGCTCTGAGGATCTTGATGGCTCTGATCTTTGAAAAGCAGATCACCAGGCATTTCTTCGGAAGTAGCTCTTTTGTAGGTTTGAGCTGCCAACCTTTTGGTTAATTGTCAAGCACTTAATCGTTTGTACTGTCTAGCGACTGAGTGGAAGATAACAGCAACATACATATATGGAATCAACACTATGTAACTTGAAAAGTTTTCTTGTTTTCATCTGGGGTCTTTCTTTCCTTCACACTCTTATTCTCCTATCCAAACTTGAGAGGAAGCCTAGATGTCAGCCTGGAACTTTTAAGAATCCTCTAATTAGGCCTCAGCACATGAGTCTACTTATTGGATCTTTGTTAATCTGCTGCTCTTCATCTGTGTGACTAGGGCATGACAAAGTCAGTATCCTCAACATGTGCTTTTTTATATGGATTCTTAGAAGGTTTTCTGCTGTTCTCCTCACACTATATTAACAGCAGAAGTGTTCTTTATTTTGTTTTTGTTGAGCGACGTCTTTGACTCATGGTGACCATGTATTTGGTTTCTGAAGCTGTACATCTTTTCATGAGCAGAAAGTTTCATGTTTCTCCTGCCAAGAAGCTGGTAGGCTTGAACCGCTAGACTTGTTAGATGTCCAGTACTTATCGTCGAGTCCAGAGCCTCTGCACTCCCCTTTCTTTAGAGTATTGTAAATGCATACATACATCCAACATTTTTCTGTTCTCATTGTAACAAGAAAAATATATTAATTTCTTTGATTCATTTGATAATGACCTTTCAAAATTCTGGATTAATCTAATCATTGCCTAAAATATAGCCCATTACCATTATTACATGCATTATACAAAGGCCGTTGTTTACCTGTGACAACTACTACTTGCCTGCATGTCAACTATATTAAGGAATGAGTAGATGATTTCATACTATTGGTTCTATATGCTACTTATTTTACTGTTAATTCAGTACTTTCCATGTCAAGTTCTGAGTCACATGTAGGGTGGCTGGAAGTTGGAAGGTAACAGAAAAGCAAACATTTGACTTGGTGGCCTGATCAAGTTAGGGCAGTGTGATAATAGCAGAAAGAATAATAAAAAGCATTCAGTATGGTTTCATCATTTGCAAAGCAGCACTGTATATAGTAACATATTTTATACTTATAATAAAGCTTTTTTCATTTCTAAATCCCAGTATTGTGGCACTGTGGGTTAATGCACTGAATGGCAAGGTAAGGTCAGTGGTTCAAGCTCACCAGCCTCTCCTTGGAAACTCTATACAGGGTCGCTGTGGGTGGGAACCAACTCTATGATACTTAACAACAACAAAGATTCCTGATTAAGGTGAGGAGCACAAAAGGCAGGACAAGACAATATTAAACCAATCAAGCAAGTCCCAACACATTTTGATATCGTGTTGCATAGTAGAACTGTCCTCCATAGGGTTTTCAAGCCTCTGACCTTTAAGGAACAGCTTGCTAAGTCAAGACATCTTTTTTTTTTTTTTTCTTTTTTTCCTTAAAAGTTCATATACCTTTTAATCAATATTGCATGTAACTCAATGCTTAGAAAGATCCAACCCGACTTCAGGAGATGTCCAGGCTGAAGGGTAGCTAATCAGAAATGTATGATTTAGGGGGATGGTGTGATCTTTTCTCTCTGTCACCCCTGACCTCACACTTCTGTGGGAGACAAGTCAGTCTCAGATAAAGGCTCATGTCGATGCCACAAGTGTTGGGATAGAACTGTGCCCAACCACTGGGGGTTTAATGGCTGATTATTATTATTATTATTAAATGTTTTATTGTGTATTGAGTGATAGTTTACATGGGGGAAAGACTTCTTCCAAAGCACCTCTGGGTGACTTGGAATTGCAATACTTTTGGTGAGTACCCAAGAGCTTTACTGTTTGTACCATCCAAGGATTCTATGGAAATAAAAACTTAGGTTTTTTTTTTTCCTGATAAACCTAGTATTGTACCTGCATTGTGTCATCTCATAGGATCCTCACAAGTCCTTAAGGTAGAGAATAATAACATCCTTCTTGTGCAGATGAAGAAACTGAGGCTGAGTGTGTAAGTGACATAGCCAAGAGCTAACCATATCCCTTATCCTTTTCACTAGTTATATGGAGCTCTGGTAGCGTAGTGGCTACGAATCGGGCTGCGAACCTAAAGGTCAGCGGTTCGAAACTACCAGCCGCTCCGCAGGAGAAAGATGAGGCTTTCTACTCCTGTAAAGATTTACACCCTCGGAAACCCTGTACAGGGTCGCTATGGTTCGGAACAGACTCGACGGCACTAAACAACAACAACAACAGTTATATGAAATCAGGAAATTCATGCTCTGGTTTGGCTCTGACACTTTGTATTTTAGAGACTTGGGCAAAACAGTATTTTCATCTGTATAATGAATAATAATAATTCTGCCATGCCTCTAGGTCCATGTGGTTTTTAGATTTAAATTAAATGTTGACTGTGAAGACGCTTAACAAAAAATCCATAGAGATAAAAGTACTGACTATGTGTATTTATGTGTGTGTGTGTATATGTGAGATATATATATATACACATATATATGATAACATATAATGGCATAGAATATTCTGTCTCTGCCACGCCTCCACTATACTTTTCTGTGAATGCTGCTATAGAGAGCAACTTTGTGGACAGAGGATTATTAAAAATGAAAGCTACAATTGATTGGGGCATCCATCACTTTAATGTAGTCTTTGCAGTTTCCAAACCGACTGGCTCTTGTGTTTCTGAAAATAAAGCCAGCAAAGAATTTTTATCAACATGTTGACAAATATCTGAAAAAAATATTTTGGACAATCTCAAGCTTACAGATAAATTACAAGTAGAGCACAAAGAATATATATCTTAATTACATAAGAGTAAGTTGCTGGGGAAAAAAAAAAAAAAAGACAAAGTTGCTGTTATATTCTCAGTAAATAAATGGATACTTAATATTGTTATTAGGTGCTCTGATATTTTAGTGGTTACAAGTCTGGCTACTAATGTCAAGATCTGCAGTTCAAAAATACCAGCTGTTCCACGGGAGAAAGATGATGCTTTCTGCTCTTGTGAAGATTTTACAGCCTTAGAAACCCTGTACAGGGTTGCAATGAGACGGAACCAACTCCATGGTACATAAACACCAACAACCATCATTGTTATAATTGTTATCAAATTATTAGTTGTTAACTGTAAAACTGCATTTAGCTCAGCAATATTTTTATGCATACAGAGTAAACAATAAGTTATTTTATTCTCCTATGTGTGTTTTTCTTCTGAACTGTATTTTTTTTTTTTTTTTTAATAAAAACATTGCAGTCATTAGACAACACTTACTCTGAATCAAGTCTCACAAATAAATGCCAGGTTAAGGGACTTGCCTTAGACCACCCAGTTGCATGTAATTTGTTTCAGATTAAACATGACAAAATTTGTGTAGGATAAAGCCCTGGACCGTAAGGCTGGTTTGAACCTCAAGGTCGGTAGTTGAAACTCACCAGCTGCTCCTTGGAAACCCTATACAAGGTTGATATGATTCAGAACTGATTGATGGTACTTAGTAGCAACAGTGGAGTTCTGGTCTGGTGCTGTGGGTTAATGCACCAGACTGCAAAGCTGTTTGTTTGAACTTCATGGTTGGCAGTTCAAGCTCACCAGCTGCTCCTTGGAAACCCTATACAGGGTCACTATGGGTTGGAGTTGACTCAGAGGCACTTAACAACAACAGTAACAACCATAACAACGTTTACCCTAGAAAAATATAAAATGGTAATTCTTGATTTGTCCTTGTTATTCAAGTGGTGCTGTGGTCATGTTTGATGTAAAATTAATTGAGAAGAAAAATCTGACAGATAAGAGTCATGCAGAGTCACATTAGCTTAAAAATATATAGACATAGATTATTTGGGTTAATAGTTTTTAAATACATGCTATGTAATTCAAGGGTACCCAGAACTTGGTAAACGCCAAAAGAGAAGCAAGTATGTATTTTAAGATCCATCAAAGAAACGCTAAAAATTTGGCAAACTATATGTCAATTATTGGCTCAACTGTACTATTTTATTACTGTTAAGATACAGTAAAAACTGATTTTGTGTTGAAAAGGCTATATCTCTAACACTATTTTCCCTCCCCCCCTTACTGTTTATTTCTAGAAACTTAAAATAATTTAGTCTTTTTTTTTTTTTTCATGGAAAATTTCAAGGTTTTTGTTTTACTCTTGTTAAAAAGCCATTTTGCCCATTTTCAAACATACAATAAAACCTTAGTTTCCATGATGCCTTAAATAAATGAAAAAATTAATCTGTGATGCTTTTATGCAATAAGAATGAGGATGTCAGTTGTTTTGAATGGTTTGATTACTAGCACATCTAACTACAGTTTATTATGTGTTCTGGACAAAGCTGTGCATTGATATAAAAATGAAATGAGTACTTATAGTATTACAAAGTAGCAAAATTGTGTTTGAAATTCCCAGGGATACTTACTGAATCCATTTAATTCTCTTTTCTAACACAACTAGTAATGTTAAATCCTTTTTCTTTATTATCTGTTCTGTGACTAGATTGTTGAATTTCTAAGTACATTACAAATGGATACATATAAAGTGATTTCATTACTATTTTCTCCTGTGTATTGAAAGTTGCCTGAAAATTCTCTCACCTTAACTGCTCTCTAATACCTGTTTTCAGCACTAATTTATATACAAAATGCATTAGAAGTAAGAGTGACTTTCAGAAGTTGCCTGTTCTTTTTCATTCCAAAGTATAGTAGATATTTTTAAATCAAGGTTTCAAGCTGTGAGTCAGATTTCTTTTCTCAGAGCTAGAGACCCGTGCACAGAACCAGCAGCCCCCAAAAGAACCCAAGTAAAAAATAGCACAGAAAAGTTTAAAAGAGAATACTTTTTTTTTTTTTTAACCTATTGATTCATGTCACTGTCCAAGTACCTTCAGTGGTCAAATGACAATAAGATTCATCTACCTGCTTACCCCTGGATAAATTAAGTCAACGAAAGAGCACTGCTTATTGATGATGCTTGCTGGTAGAGATGTGATAGGTAGTAAAGGAAACCAGCTGAACTCTTAAACCTGCCTGGGTGTTGCTCTTACTGAAAGACTTACTGTGGACTTACTGTGAAGTCCACAAGGAAACTAAAATTTGGTGTCATAAGAAAGACTCGAGGGATCCTGATTAATGTAGTCGTTTCAGTGTGTTTGTTTATCAATCTAATCCAGTTTAATTATTAATGGCTCATTAATAATTCTTACACGCTGCTGTCTGATTTCTGGACCATGGTGGAGTCTCTCTCATTTTATCCGGGTACATCACCATGAGCCTCATTTCTTTGAACAAATAGTGGTTATTCAACATTGGGCCCTGAACATTGATGTGTGTGTATTCCCACCCCAACCCCCAGTTTTGTACGAGTTTGAGTTCAGAACCTCAACATTCATCTTCAAATATAAAAAATGTATCTACTTTGATGATATGCATTATTATGCTGTAAACGGGGCATGTGTGAAAATATCTGCTTTAATTTATAAATGGACAATTAAACAGGAAAAGCTTTAGAAGCAAAGGAACTAATATCATGTCTCCCTTCCCTAATAGAACATGGTTATTATAGAGACTTCAAAAGAGGGAAAAATCTACAAGCACCTGTAATAAAGCAGTAAGAACATCAAACTGTCAGCATCAAGATTGCTTTTTCATATTGCAACTTGACAAAAACCCCATTGCCTCACTAACTAAGCCACTTTCTTCTTCTCTACACTGCATAAATCTAACCTCTAAGCTTTTCTAAATCCTCTTCAGAATGAGGCAGGGATTCTACATTTCATATTACAGTAATAAACAAAATGAAATGAAATGAAATATTCTATATGATCTTTGCTGAGACATAAAATTTGGTTGGAAGGTGATTTTGAACTACCTATTAAAATTTTAAATATTTATGACCTACTGACCCTACAATTTTATATATAGGGCTTTGTCCCATAGTAGTAACAGCAGCTATGCATACAGATGTTTGTACAAAGATGTTTATTGAAGCAACATTAGAAGTATCAAAAATTGGTATCATAACTCAAATGCCTTAGTAAGAAAATGATTTTTCAAATTTCATAGTTCAATATATGCCTGAGTATAGAGGGAAATACTGTTAACTGATGGTATGTGGAGGGGATTATAGTCATTGTAATGGAACAAAGTACATGATTTGTTGAATGTAAAACTGATAATCTGCCCTGTAAACTTTCACTCAAATCACAATAAAACCTAAAAGCAACAACAAAATCCCTCCCAAATCATTGACAAGAACACAGCAACAACAAATTCAGAGTTCACTCATATAATGGAGTACTGTGAAGATGTGTGGCGTCCTGGTGTGACGCTGTGGGCTAATGTGTTAGGCTGTAA
>NW_006408548.1:8440089-8448903 GCF_000296735.1 Chrysochloris asiatica | reverse complement strand
CCCACCAGCTCTCAGTCCTTCTCTTTCCAGGAATCTAGAGTCCTCAGCTGCTTCCTCTCTCCATGTCACCAACTCTACCTCCATCTCCGGTGTCAAGGCTTCTCTGGATAAGGTCCTGCATTCCGCTTGTGCTCTTGTCTCTTGATGGTCCTAGAGTCCTCTGTTTCTGGACTGTAAGATTAACTACTCCCCAGTTTTTGTTACAAAACCTCTACCTTTACAATTGATACAGTCGCAATTAGTCCTGATAATAGTTACTCACTATTGAATCGTAAGAATCTTATGCCCATCTCTTTTTACCAAACCCATCTAGACAAGATGAAAACTATTCAGTGGGGACTCTATCTTCCTCCAAACACTCTTAAACTAAACTCCCTCTTGAAACCTTGTAAGCCAGTCACTTCGAGCTTTTATCACCCCCTCATTTTAGGTAGCCATTGTATAAGTTGCCTGTCGCTATCTATGCTATATACAGAGGAGATTCCTCTCTGTCGGTTTTTTGAGCTACTCTGGTAGCGTAGTGGTTACGAATCAGGCTGCTAACGTCAAGGTCGGCAGTTCAAAAGTACCAGCTGTTCTGTGGGAGAAAGAAGAGCCTTTCTGCTCCCATAAAGATTTACAGCCTCGGAAACCCTGTACAGGGTCGCTGTGAGTTGGAACCAACTCCATGGTATTTAACAACAACCCCATGAATATAGGTCAAGTTCATCAAACCCTGTGTGCAATGTATACTCATTTCCTTTATCAAAATTTGTTTTATCTTTTTATAGTCAATTCTGATTATCAAGCCATTGAAGCTAGGTCAAATGGGTACTATCTGCAAGTTTGGGTGTTCTTGTGTGTCTCCCCTTCAATTCTTACTTTGTTGAGTGTTTTTGGCCCTGACTTCTTACACTCAGATGTTACAGTGCGAATTCTCTTATTACCTGTTTGGTTATTCTTTTACTTAGGCCTGTTCTTTTCTTTTTTCCCCCCTAACTTTTTATTGTGAATTGGGTGAAAACTGACAGACAAGACCAGCTTTACATTCAATAAATTATACACTTTGTTCATCTCAGTGATTATAATCCCTTCCTTGCAACAACAGTTATCCTACTTTCTCCCTGGGGCTCTCCATTTGCATCTTATATTTCAAAAATAAACAAAAATATCTGATGTACACTTAGAAAACAAAAAAATATATATTCATTTAAATGCCAAGAGCCACAGTCTGCAAGGTAACCTACTGTCCGCATGCACACAGCCGTTTTCAGTCCCTGAGCCTAGAGCCTGCCACTATCCTGTCTCTCCATGCCAATGCCTCTTTCCCTATCTTGTCACAGCTTTTCTAGCTGGAGATCTCACACTCCACTCATTCTCTTCCTTCTTAATGGTCCTGGGATCGAATGTTCCTGAAATGAAAGATGAACTACTCCCACTTTTAGTTACACATCTTCTACAATTATAGTTATGACAATCACAATTAATGCTGCTAACAGTTACTCACAACTGAGTCATAAAATTCTATCACCATCATCATGCATCCCTTTTCACCAGGTCCATCTGGAAAAGAAGGAAACTATTCAGTGGGGATTGTATCTTATTCCCCTTATTCTAAAGCTAAGCACACTTTTAAAAGCTTGTAAGCCAGCCACTTCAAATCTTCATAGCACTCCATCCCCCGGTTTTGAGAGTCAATGTCTAAAATTCTTTTCTCTGTTAACCCAGTACACTAAGAAAACAAGCTTGTTCCTTGATATGAAGAATCCTTCCATTCTGATTGGAATTTTGAGTCACCACATTCATAGCCAAAAGTTTTGAGTTGTAAAATTTTAGCAATTTGCATTTGTTCACAATATCAAACATCTTTATCTTCCTCAGGTCAATTTCTGGTTAACTAGCTGATCCAAGCTAGAACTTAGACCTATTCTTGTGTATTAACATGAGTTGGATTTTAAAGAGAAAGATGTTAAAAATGGCAGCTTCAGCATACTGGATAACATGGTTTGAAAACCATCATAATGACAATAAAACCCTGACACTTTTATGAAATTCAGACTATATTAAAAGATATTTTAGGAGCCAATGAAGAATTCTGTTCAATTAAGTATTTTTAAATTTTTGAACATAACAAAGTAAGAAAAAATTGATCCCAAATGTTGTTTGTTAGAGCGATGAAAAAGAAATATGGATCCTTTTTAGTTTTCCTTAAAATTGGTGTGATTGAAAGATCTATTGCTTTACTCTTATTTTCAGTAGCCAGTGGAGAGAAGATAAAATAAAATGTAAGAATCAGAAAACAATGATATGTTAAAATCTCAGACTTCAAAAGTTGACTGAAATGATATATTTTAAAAGAAAACTTTATTAGTGGACCAATGGAAGAACTGAGAAATTTACATAAAAAAACATTTATTTAAAAATAAAAACCCATTAGCATTCAGAAATTTTCTAAGGTCATTTTATAGATTATTGCTGGGTATTTAGAGATTGATGATAAATTTGTTTTTGTCACAGGAGATTTTTTTCTTGTTTTCTCCACACCAAAAAAGTTATATATAAACATTCTGTAAAAAAACTACCTAGGTATTATGTCATTTTTTTTAAGTCTTCTGCTTAACTAACCATTAGGTCTTTCTCCAGTGACTGGTCCCTCCTAGGTGATATATGAGCAGTCTTAAAAAAACCCCACCTAGGTATTACATTATCATCCACATGGATAACCTACATGTATTTGCATGTAATACAATATTAATCTGTGTACATATAACCTTGATGAATTATCAGTACAATTTTCAATTATGGCAGTGTTTCTCATCAATTTTATTTTTAACATTAAAAGTAAATGTTATATTTGATTGATGAAGTTTTTTGTTTGTTTGTTTGTTTTTGCATTGTTTTGATTATTCCTGGACAGAAGGCAACAGGAGAGCAGCTCATTTCAGAGCTTCCATTTTAATGTTGTTCCCGGTTGCCTGACGTCTCATAGTGTTTTTTCAACTGGGAAGAGAATGCCTACTTTTTAGGCAATCCTCTTTAAGGTTTGTAATGATTTGCACAATGGACAGAAATGTTTTCTAGTAAGTGAAGATAAGAACTTCATTTCCGGAACTTGAAGAGAAAAAAAAGTATGACATTTGCTTTTAAAAAAGTTTCTATCACATAGACCTTGATCTTAAATTTTCTTTCCACTGGTTAGATATTTTCAAATTTTATTTGATCTAATTTTATAATAATACTAACATAAAGTATTAAGAAATTTGCACATATTGTTGTTGCTGTTAAGTGTTCTTGAGTTGGTTCTGACTCATAGAGCCCTTGTATAGGGTTTCCAAGGAGCACCTGTCCAGTGCTTTATCCCACAGTGCCACACTAGGACATCAACTTAGTTCTGACTCATAGCAACCCTGTGTACAACAGAAAGAAACAATACCTGGTTCTGCACCGTCTTCACAGTCATTACCATGCCTGAGTCCTTGGTTGGAGCCACTGTATCAATCCAAAGCATCAAGGATCTTCATCTTTTCCTCTGGCCCTCTGCTTAACTAACCATGAGGTCTTTCTCCAGGGACTGGTCCCTCCTGAATACATGCTTAACATATGTGAGGTGCAGTCTCACCATCCTTATTTTCAAGAAGGATTTTGACTGTATTTCTTCCAACACAGATTTGTTTGTTTTTCTGGCAGCATCTCAGTGTTCAGTATTCTTTAGTTCAATATCATAATTCAAAGTTTACTCAGTATTCTTTACTTCAGTATCATAATTCAAAGGCATAAGTTCTTCTTAGGTGTTCTGTATCCATTGTCCAGTTTTCACAGGTAATTGAAAATACCATGGCGTGGGTAATAACATCTTAGTTCTCTAAGAGACTGATATCTTTTTTATATCTTTTTTTTTTTTTTTTTACACTCTAAAATTAGAGGTTTTTTTTGGAGCGTATTTGTCCAATACAATATGTTGTTTGATTTCTTGAATATATTGTTTCTATGTTTCTATTCAATAATGTGGATCCAACTTAATGAAATCCTTAACAACTTCAGTCTTTTCTCTGTTCATTGTGATGTTACTTTTGGTACAGTTGTAAGGCTTGTTCTTTTCTTTATGTTGAGGTGTATTCCATGCTGAAGGCTCCTAATTTTTTATCTTCATCAGTAAATGCTTCAGGTCCTCTGCTTTCTGCAAGCAAGGTTGTATAGTCTGTGTGTTGCATGTTGTTAATGCGTTTTCTTCCAATCCTGATGCTGCACTCTTCTTCATACTGTCCAGCTTTCTGGACTATTTGTCAGGATACAGATTGAATAAATATAATAACAGGATACAACGCTGACACACACTTTTTCTGACTTTCAACCTCATTTAAACCCTTGTCCTATTTGAATGATTGCCTCTTGGTATGTACACAGGTTCGACATGTGCACAATTAAGTGTTTTGGAATTCCCTTTCTTTGCATTGTTACTCACAAGTAGTTATGAACCACACACTCAAATACCTTTGCATAGTCATAAAGCAGGGGTAAACATCTTATTTAGTGAGCATAATTTTCAATTTCTTAAATCAGCGTTAAACAGGCCATTATGATTAGAGATAGAAAGATCACAGAGTATACTTAATTAATAGAAATAATTCTTTTCATCCTGATTATAATTAACACCTTTTCCTTATGAAGACAGTAATCTTCAAAAGGTGATTTGGGTGAATTAGAGACGTAATGAGTAATGTCTTATTAGAGGTTGGTGTTCTCTTAGCTCTAACCTTCTCTGCATCTTTTATCATTATTATTTTTATTTCTACCTTAAAAACTTAAATTATTCTGGACTTGCAATTGTATTGTTAAGGGAGCACTGCATGATTATATGCCATTCCAACTTTTTTTTTCTATTTAAGTAAATTTGAAACTATCCTGGAGTTACTTGAAATTGTGAACAAACTTCCTTCCAGGTGACACTTTGAATGTATATATACACACACAGGTGTACACATGCTTATTATGTGTGTGCATACATTTTTAATTTTTGGATAATAGTAAGAATTAAGTTGAAAATATTTTTTTCTTACATTCTTTGGAACATTTTTGGTAGTAAATAACAGAAGGATGATACATTGAGCCTTAGTTTTTGTTACTTTTGCTTTTTATCTTATTTACGTAAAACAAATAAGTTATATGAATACTACTTTATATAAATAAAATAAGTACATGCATTTGTGTATAAGAAACCAACAAAAACACCCCCACACAGTATAAGAAACTCTCCCAAGGGAAACTTATTGCAACATCTACTTTTTTGGTATGTGTATATTCTTCCAAATTCATTTTTATGGTAATGAATATTTTCTCCATAAAATTGGGTTGTAGAAAAGTTTGACAGTGTTGTTGTTGTTAGCTGCCATTGAGTCAACTCCAATTCATGGCAACCTTACATATATAGAGAATGAAAGTTTTCCCAGTCCTGTGTTAACCTTCACAATCACTAGCATGTTTTAGGCCATCATTGTGCTATTGTACCAATTCATTCCATCTACGATGACCAAACATAATGTCCTATTATAGTGATTGATCTCTCCAGAGGACCTGTCCAAAGTAAGTGAGTTCGACCATGTTCTGTGGTTATCTGTAAGAGTTTCATTTGCTCATAGTTGGTCTTTCTTCTTGGTCTGGCTTAGTCTGTAAGCTTCACTGAATTCAACCCACCAGAAGGAATTCTGCTGGTATCCGAACTAATGGTAGCATAACTTCCAGCAGCGTGTGAGCCAGTATGTCAAACTGACAGATGAGTGATAGAGTTTAATTAACGGTGGCTGCAATTATGGCATCTGTTCCTGGGATACTTTCCCTTTTTCTTTTATTAAATTTAAATTGTGTGGTGGGATAAATGTTAGACTGTGGGACTGCAAATTAAAAGTTTGACAGTTCAAACCCACTAGCCAGTCTGCCAAAGAAAAATGAGGCTGTCTGTTCCAGTAAAGAATGGCAGTTCTCGAAACCCTGCATAGGGCCACTGTGAGTGGGAATTGGCTTCATGGCAGTGAGGTTGGTGTTTTGGGGTGTTTAGGATAAGAAGAGGTAAAAAGTGCTAACATTTTTATTCCTAGGTACATAGGAGAGTTCTTCTCTATTGGTTGGTGTAATCCTTTAAGGAATGACTGGTAGTTGGTGTTTTCTGTAAAACTCTGTGCTATCCTTTGAAACTTCTCTGCTTCATGTTCCCTGTTCTCCCTTAATTAGGTATACTCTGGTATCTTCATAACCAATTGCAATCCTGCATCAATCTCTATCTACCCTGGTAACTGTCCTGTGGTACTGTTAGAAAGCCATCACTTCCCCCCCCCCCCCACACACACACATTACTCACAGTTACAGGGTTTATTAGGGAAGTTAACAGGTTACAGGTCAGGTCAGAAATGTTCAGTGCATAGTTGTTCAGTCAGGATGGTCTCTCCGCTACCATGCCCACTGTAGGTAGACCTCTTGTTGGCCCTCAGTCCCTTGGTCTGGCCTCTGCCCTGCTCTTGAAATGTCACACAACTCTTTCAGGCTGTTGATAAATTCACACCACTCCAACACAATCCTCAGTCTAAAGGCACTCAGCTCTAACTCCATGGATCAGGAAGCTGAGCTCCCCTGGTTAAGTGCTTGGAGGCACCCCACTCTTCAAGCGAGCCTCCTGTCCAAAGTCTTCAGCTTCATTTGCTCTATGGACTGGGAAGCCCACTGTTCTGTCTCAAGCTCTGGTGCCTGGTTCTGCTGTTGCTGTTCCTCTGCCATTACTCCAGAGTCTTAACTTTCTGTCCCTAAATTGAGGAAAGTCAATGTATATGGAGGGATCTCGAGGGCCAAATGACACCCTGCACCCCGGCTCTTCTTCTTTGATAGTCTGTTTTAAAAAGTTTTTATTGTCAATTGACTGATCATTTACATGGATGAACATTGGTTTTATACTCTCATTTCATTGCAATGAATACAATCTCCTCTATATATCATCATTCAAAAGTATTTGCTTCTATTCCCTCTGTGTTTTTTCACAGGGAGAGGGATGTACACAAAAATGCTCAGGAATATATAATCATTTAAACAACCAAAGGGCACATACTGCAAGCTGGCCTCCTGGCTACCAGCACACGGCCTTTCCCTTTCAATGAGTCTAGAGTCCAAGCCGTTCCATCTCTCCAATGTCCTCGTCTCTGCCTCCATCTCTGATGTTGCTGCTTTCCTGGATAGTATTTCACATTCCACTCAGGCTCTTCTCCCTTGATGGACCTAAGGTCCTCTAAACCTGGACTGTAAGATTAACTACTCCCATCTTTCTGTTATAAATTTCTACCTTTACAATTGTGACAATCACAATTAGTCATAACAATTACTCACTATTGACTCATAAGAATCTTATCCCCATCTCTTTTTCATCTAGACAAGATGAAAACTATTCAGTGGGGACTCTCCCTTCCTCCACACACTCTGAAACTAAACTTCCTCTGGAAAACTTAGAAACCAATCACTTTGTGCCTTTAAAAGCACCCCCACACAACTCCACCCATTTTAGGTAGACAATGTCTAAGTTGCCCATCCCTGTCAACCCTGTATATAAAGGTGGTAGGACTGATCCTTGATGTGAAGATTATTTCCCTTTCAGTTGGTATTTTGAGCTACTACTTCCATAAATATGTTTGGTAAGGTCAGAGAAAAAGAGGAAGACCCTCAACAAGATGGATTGACAAAGAGGCAGCATCAATGGGCTCAAGAGTGGCAGCAATTGTGAGGTTGGCCCAGGATCGGGCAGTATTTTCATTCTCTTGTACATAGGGTCGCTATGAGTCAGTACTGACTTGATGGCACCTAACAACAACAACTTCTTTCATAAATATAAGTTCATCAAATTGTAGCAATTTACACTTTTTCCTTTTATCAATTTTTTTTTTTTATTTTCCTCTAGTTGAGTTCTGATTATCAAGCCATTAGAACTAGGTCAGATAGGTACTATCTGCAAGTTTGGCTGTCCTTGTGCATCTCCCCTCACTTCATATCAGCTGAATACTTCATTCTCAGCTCTAGCCCTTTGTGGCTATTTTCTTGTCCATGGGCCCACGAGTCTCCACGTCCCACCATGCTTTGGACCAACCAGTACTTCCTCTAGGTTGATGGGAATCTATGGAACGTGATCGAATGCAGCCCGTATCTTCATTGCTGCCTTTCCCCTGCTTCTACTCACTAGTAGAACAATATGTTTGCCAGCAAGCTTACATGCATGCTCATATGTTTCCTTTGAGTTTCAGTCTTGGAGGGGGATTTGTTCTGAAGGGACTTGATTGCTTGCCTTGATGAATCCCTGTCAAACTCCCTGGCAATTTGTTCTTGTAGTAACCAATCAGACTGCCATTTTTGTTTTGAATTTTTCCTGTTGGTCTTTCTTTCAAGAAGTATCTCTGTTCCTCTATCCATTCCAGGCTGGTCTGTTTGTCCTTTCAAGTGGGAATGTCCCACCTTAGAAGGTTCTCGATGGGGCTCAGGATACCACCTAAGGTCTTATATACTATAAAGGCTTTGCAAGAAGCCAATTTCACTGTGCAAGTTCTACAACCCTTTTTAGGTATTCCAATCAGGTACAGGTAGATGATGGGCTTACAGGCTTTCTTAAAACATGGGAAACTGATCACTTTTGATAGCTAGCATCTTCATGTATAGTTAGCCATCTTCTTAATTGGTATACCAATATGGCAGTAAAGTTTCACTAAAGGTAATACAGAAAAAGCTGCAAGCATACATTAACAGAGAACTTCCAGAGGTTCAAGCTAGATTCAGAAGAGGCCGCGGAATGAGAGATATCATTGCTGATGTCCA
>NW_006408548.1:8438436-8439989 GCF_000296735.1 Chrysochloris asiatica | reverse complement strand
TTTGAACTGCCAACTTTGCAGTTAGCAGTCCAGTGCTGATCCTACAGTGCCATAACAGGACTCCATAAATTTATATATATGTGTGGCACTGTAGGATCAGCACTGGATAGGGAACCACAAAGTCAGCAGTTCAAACCTACCAGCTGCTCCTCGGAAGCCCTATATAGGGTCTCAATGAAAATGAAATGACTCAAATAGCATTCTCCAGCAACATGTGTATATATAGACATGTCACTGTGATGATCTGGAAAGATGTTTACATCATTTTCTTACATGAAACAAGCAAGTTATATATTACTACACAGAGTTCAAGCCTAGAATAGAAATAAAATATTATGTTACGTATATGTGTAATAGCTGTATTACTTCTGGAAAACATACCTTCTCATTTCCAAACTTACATCCTTTTTCCCATATCTTACAATTTATTCAATACTAAGTTTCAATTGTTCTTACCCTTGCTAAGTAAAGTTGGTTCTGTATATGCAAAATCAAGTGCTGTTTTTCTAAATTGGTTGGTTGGTTGGGTGCTGTGGACTTGGCTCCAACTCATAGCCACCCTGTACAGGGTTTCCAAGGCTGTAAATCTTTACGGGAGCAGAAAGCCTCATTTTTGCTCCCGCATAACAGCTGGTAAAATCGGGCTCACAGCCTGATTCGTAATCACTGCGCTACCAGAGCTTCTTTTTCTAAATTAATGTCACTAAAATATGTGTTGTAGCTCAATCTACATACCAAAACTGATTTTATTTTTAAATATTGATATATGAGTTGCTGTAGTACCAGATTTGCAATAAAACTTGAGAACTCATGGGTTTTGACACTTTATCTTCATTTTTATTTAAAACACAATTACCAGGTTACCACTTGGTTATCACCGAACTTCCGGATCTCATGCTCACTGAGGCCATTTCTACAGTTAATTCCTTTTGTTAGCTATGTCAGTAGATAATTTTCATATTTAATATCACTGTAGCTTAGAATCAAAACCCCATAACTTCTTAAGCTTTTCTCCTTCCTCCTACAGGCTCGCTGACCTTTTACAAATTTAATTATTTATAGTCAATTTGGTTTCTTCTCTTTTTTTTTTCTGCCTACTAATGTATCGAATGTAGAATTGGTATTGTCCAACCATGAAATGGAGTGTGCTTCAGGAAATCTCTTGCCTTCTAAAGCCACTTGACAAATGAAAAGGAAAATGCCTAAGGAATTTGCAGTTTGATACAGAGGGTGGTAAAATCACAATATGCATTTTTGAGATTATAATGTCATATATTCATTACCCAACAGCAGAGAGAATTTTTGCATAATATTTGGAATAGATTCAGTTATTGAGTAAAGTGTACTTGAGATCACATAATAAAGCAGTAGCAGAACAATGGGTTATATAAATTAATGACTGATTGGCCCTGACATTTTTTTTTTCTTCAACTTTTTATTGTGAATTCAGTGAAAGTTTACAGGACAGATCATCAGTTTTACATTCAACAAATCATACACCTTGTTTCATTACAATGATTATAATCCCCTCCATGTACCATCAGTTAACAGTA
>NW_006408548.1:8433345-8437437 GCF_000296735.1 Chrysochloris asiatica | reverse complement strand
GAATGAGGGATATCATTGCTGATGTCCAATGGATCTTGGCTGAAAGCAGAGAATATCAGAAAGATGTTTACCTGTGCTTTATTGACTACACAAAGACTTTCGATTGTATGGATCATGAGAAGCTATGGACAACATTGCGAAGTATGAGTATTCCGGAACACTTAATTGTGCTCATGACGAATCTGTACATGGACCAAGAGGCTGTTGTTCGAACAGAAAATGGGAACACTGAATGGTTTCAAATTAAGAAAGGTGTGCAACAGGGTTGTTTTCTTTCACCATACTTACTCAACCTATATGCTGAGGAAATAATCCAAGAATCTGAGTTATATGAAGAAAAACATGGCATCAGGATTGGAGGAAGACTCATTAACAACCTCTGATATGCACTGATAGAACCTTGCTTGCTGAAAGTGAAGAGGAATTAAAATATTTTCTGATGAAGATCAGAGACCACAGCCTTTAGTTTAGATTGCATCTCAATGTAAAGAAAACAAAAATCCTCAACAATGGACCAATAAACAACATTCTTATCAGTGAAGAAAAGATTGAAGTTGTCAAGGACTTCATTCTTCTTGGATAACTATCAACACTCATGGAAGCAGCAGTCAAGAAATCAAATGACGTATTACATTATGCAATCTGCAGAAGACCTTTTTAAAGTGTGGAAGAGCAAAGATGTCAGTTTGAAGACTAAGGTGCATTTGACCCAAGCCATGGTATTTTCAGTCACCTCATATGCATGTGAAACTGGACAGTGAATAAAGATGACTGTAGAAGAACTGATGCTTTTGAGTTATGGTGTTTGTTTTGTTAAGTGCCATCGAGTTGGTTCTGACCCATAACAACCCTGGATAGGGTTTCCAAGGAGCAGCTGGTGAGCTTGAACCACTAACTTTGCAGTTCAAATGGCTTTGCAGTCTGGCACATTAACCCACAGTGCCACATCAGGACTCCAAGTTGTGGTGTAGGAGGAGAATATTGAAAGTGCCATGGACTGCCAAAAGAAACAACAGATCTGTGTTGGAAGAAGTGTGGCCAGAATGCTCATTCGAGGCCAGGATGGCCAAACTTCATCTCTCATACTTCAGACATATTGTCAGGAGGGACCAGTCGCTGGAGAAGGATATCATTTTGGCAAGGTGGAGGGTCAGAGAAAAAGAGGAAGACTCCCAGCAAAATGGATTGGCAAAGTGGCAGCATCAATGGGCTCAAGTGTGGCAACAATAATAAGGTTGGCCCAGGATCGGGCAGTGTTTCATTTTGTTTTGCATAGGGTCGTTATGAGTTGGTACCAGCTCGATGGCACCTAACAACAACAGGGCAACTCAAACTTCCTACCTGGTGAATTTATTCTCTAAATATGTATCAAGTACCTTCATTGAACTTGGTGCTAATCTAAGATTCATAAGTTCTTCAGATTCATAAGTGAACACACCCACCCCCAAATCCCTGTTCTTGTGTAGCTTACATTCCAGGGACCCCTAGAAAATGTATGGGTCTTTACCATGCCAAAGATAGGGCATAAGGCTGCTTAGAATTTTTTTCCCTTTCTCTTGTCCAATTAACCTACTCATTTTCCTTCTCACCAGCTCCATTATGTAAATTGTAGGTAAGTACATGCATGTTACTCTCATATCTACTTTTTAAAGTACTCCCAGTTTCTTGACCACTAAAGTAAGCACTTAGAACTTCATTGTTTGACTCTCCTTCTCACCTGCCAGCCTTCTTCTGCTGGTTTGGAATGGGGTGGGAGGGCTTATCATAGTTGCTGGTGGTGACTGGCAGAGCTTGTTCTACCCTTCTTAGAAAGTTGTAGAGGAGTGTTTATGTGAATGTGGAGGAGGCTGTATCCTCGTTCTTGAGTCTTATTTGTCACTTCCTGTGGAATGGAAGATATCGTGCTCTGTAATTTGTTATATGTCCAACCTTTATAATGAACATAATACAACATCAGAGTGGAACTTTTCTGACTTCAACTTCCATTGAGGTACCAATATGATAGTGATCCGGATGCAAGGCAGTACAGTGGGTCAGACACTCCCTTTTCCCATATTTGGAAATACAGAGATAATGGCTCCAACTATTAGATACAGTCCTTGAATACAGGCCTACCCCCCTGCCTTTGAAAAAATAATAGAGCCTTGTGAAAATAATAGAGCTTAGTGAGGGCTCCAAGGAGATCCCCACTGAAATCTCTGAGATGTGTTGTCTGCTACTGGGCATCTGAATATTGCTCTTTGATGAAGATACAAAAGATTTAAAGCAAACCACGAACTGTGCTCTAACTTACTCCCTTGTTCCCCCAAACCTAGAGCCCTGGGAAATGACTGTCTCACTGTTTTACAGGCAGAGCCAGGAGCCTGCTATACTGTGTCGGGATCCTGTCTGTCCTAAATTTTGAAGTAGGTGGCACATTTAAAGCTAGGACAAGTGCAGAGTTGAGACAGTTGCTTGGATTTTGATGCTTAAAATATTGAAATAAAAAATGTTTTGCATTAAAAGGGAGAAAATTATTTTTCATTTGTAATTTGCTACATGTGATCAGAAAATGAAGTGTAAATTCATCTATACCTTTTCTTCTGTCAGGGAACATTATGTCTCTCCCCCTTTCCTTCCCCCTCCCCCAGTAAAGTTTAAAAAGGATGGTGGGAAACATAAACAAAGTTGCATTCTAATTATACCTGATGTTGTGTATTTTCAACTTAACAACTTATCAGTAATATGTTTCTATTATATATTACCCCTGATGAGGTGTTGCAGGATCAGCACTAGACTGCAAACTACAAGGTCAGCATTTCAAACCCGTCAGACACTCCTTTGGAAACAGGGTCACTGTGAGTCAGAACCAACTTGACGGCACTTAACAACAGCAGCAACATCGTATATGAACAGATATATATTGTTGTTAAGTGCTATCGAGTGGAGTCCTGCGGTGGTGCTGTTGGATAACCACTGGACCAAAATGTTGCTTTGAACAAGGATGGTAGTTCAAACTTACCAGCTGATCCTTGGAGACCATATACAGGGTTGCTATGAGTTGGAACGTCCTCAGTGGCACACAACAACAACATGGCTTAAAGAACCTTGGTGGTACCGTGGGCTAAGTGTTTGAGATGCTGATCAAACTGTTGGTAGTGTGCACACCCCAGTCACCGCATGAGAGTGAAGGTGAGACAATCTGACTCAAAAGTAGTCCTACTCTGTCCTGTGTGGTTGCTGTGAGTCAGTTTCCTCTGGGACAGTAAGTATAGTGGGTGTAGATAGATACCTTGAAGGCGTCCTGGTGTTACCATGGTGAAAGCACTCAGTGGTGGTTCTAACTCACCAGTCACTTCCTGGGTGAAAGACGGACAGTCTGCTTTTGTAATGACTTATAGCCTTGGAAACCTCTTGAGGGCAAGTCTACTCTGTCCTATAGGCTCACTAAGAGTTGGAATTGATCTGATAGCATTGACTTTCATACATATAAATTTGATAGTGTGGTTACTACTCTACAACCAACTTTGAAAATCTTTGTTAATAATGTTACAAAATATTTCCATTGGATTCTTGGGATGACAGAGCCCCAAAAGGGGTGGAATAAGGTGTCATCCTCAAAAGTATAGGCCTCTCAGAAAACCATGTTGTACACTACAGTGATTCAAAGATGATGTCTCAGTTCCATCTCTTTTATTCCTGGTGTGCCACTAGGATCAGCACTGAACTGTGAACCACAAGGTCAGCAGTTCAAACCCACAAGCTGCTCCTCGGAAACCCTATACAGCATGGCTGTGCGTCGTGACCGATTTGACTGCATTTAACAACACTACCAACAACAACATGAATTGTAATCTATGCAGACAAAATTCTTCTAAGTCTTCCACTGATTACTTTCCAGTTAGAAGACAAAGGATGAGGGAAAACACAGAAGACCACCTGAGAAGCAAAGACTAGACGTCATGTTCATAATTTTCACACACATTTCATTACACAGAATATCATATGAACCCCACCCCCAAAATCCAGGAATACTGGGAAGTGTACTCAGGTTGTGTGGCCAGGAGAAAAAAAGAACAGATATTGGTGAGCCATTTAGGTGTGCATGTGTAT
>NW_006408548.1:8431789-8432770 GCF_000296735.1 Chrysochloris asiatica | reverse complement strand
AACAACAACAACAACCCTTCTCCAAAGAATTCTGTGTGCTTAGATTTACATCATATCAAAACAGTTATTGGACAGCCTTGTTATTCTTGTTGTCAAGTTGCTTCCGATCCATAGCAACCTAATGGGACACAAATCACAAATCATATGCCTTTGAATTGTTCTTTGAATTTAGAGAACAAAAAGAAATCCAAAGGGGAAAGATCAGGACTGGGGATGAAGGGGACAGGTTATGCAACAAAATTCTCAGAGACAGCCTCTGTTGTTAAGTGCCATCAAGCTGGTTCTGACTCATAACGACCCTGTGTAGGGTTTCCAAGGTGCAGTTGGTGGGTTTGAACTGCCGACCTTGTGGTTTGCAATCTAATGCTGATCGTACAGCCCCTCACCAGGAGTCCTAGGATAGCCTTGCTAACCTTGAAAAATGAGCAAATGCGTTGTATGATGTAGAAAAATTTCTCACACAAATTTTTTGGTCTTTTTCCTGACAATGTAGTTTTCAAATTTCTTAAAGCTTTTTCCTAAATGTCGTTCATGATCATCCTGTTTCCGATGAGAAAATATTTCAACATTCTACCTTGGGAGTCCCACAAACACAGTATCATAATCTTCTCACTGCCTTCTCAGCTGACCTCTCTGCCTTAAATTTCACTGGCCTAGCAATTCCCTCAGAAGCACTTTTTTGAAGGCACAATAATGGACTAAGACCAAGTGTATTACTGAGAATATTTGTCTGCAGCCATCCGCTGATTGTTGTTGTTGTTGTCAGGTGCCATCGAGTCGGAACCGACTCATAGCAACCCATGCACAGCAGAACGAAACAGTGTCCGATCCTGGGCCATCCTCACTACCGCCGCCACACTTGAGTCCATCAATGATGCCACCTGGCCAATCCATCTTGTTGGGGGTCTTCCTCTTTTTCTCTGACCCTCCACCTTACCCAGCATGACATCCTTCTCCAGGGACTTTTTCCTCCGGACAATA
>NW_006408548.1:8421580-8430344 GCF_000296735.1 Chrysochloris asiatica | reverse complement strand
CCTTTTGGTTTTCTAACTCTAAATCTTTGCATATTTTATTATAGTATTTGTCTTTATCTTCTCGAGCTGATCTTTGAAATTTTCTGTTCAGCTCTTGCACCTCTTCAGTTTAATCCGCTGATTACAGAGATGTTTTTAAGCATATGTTGTTTGTAATAATAGCTATATAACTGGAACCCTAGTAGAAATACTTTTGAATTAACCCTTGTAGAAAACATGTAAATGAATAGAGTGAGCTGTGTTGCAATAAAACTTTATTTACATAAACAAGGGGCAGACTAGATTTTGCTCGCAGTCCACTGATACATACTGTTAATTGGTGTATTTAAAAAAGTAGCATCATAATTTATTGTGGCAATTCTTTTTATATTGAGCATCATGATTTTGTACATATATCCATATTTGATTTACTTAGCATACTATATATTTATCTAGTCTTCTAACGATGTCTCCAGAAGTTTTGGTGTGGCACTGAGGGATAATGCACTAGGCCAGAAGGTCTGTTTGAACGACAAGGTCAGTGGTTCAAATTCACCAGCTGCTCCTCAGAAACCTGATACAGGGTTGTTATTAGAACTGACTTGAAGGCACTTAACAACATGTTATCTCCAGATTTTCAGGGTTATCAGCAGAACTGCAATCATCACTCTTCAAATTTTCTGCCTATGTCTATATATCTAACATTCTCTATAGTGCTCAGCTGCTGTTCAGATGATACATTAGTCTCTATATATCTAAAGTTTGTAGCTCCAAAGACATTTTCTCAGAGATGAAAATCATAGACAGCAAGAATAGCCTAACTTTTGTAGCGAAAATGGACAGAATCAAAAGGTGAAAGTCACCTTCATTATCTCCACTACTCTTACATGAAATATTCAGTGAAGAAATTATGAATTTGAACACCAGGGATTATATATATAATTAGCATGTTTTCAGAATACACGATTTTATTTTTGAAAGTGAAAATTGGAATCCTTTCTGATAGAAAAACATGGATTTCTGTGCAAAAGGAAATTGATTATTTCTATCTTTATTTTACCTGTGGTTAAATCAATCGCCATGTAATTGTTCTCTACTATGATTTTGTTTAGCTCTTCGGTTCAAACTAGTTCATTGAAAAAGATTGCATTTTACTGAAATTGTAGATATTTGTAAATTGAGAATGAAATACATCCCTTTATCATAAGACATTTTTCTATCACTTGTTAGGCTTTGGGATGCAAGATTGCATCATTGAAGGTTCATTGCCTATAATTCAGATCAACCACTACAGAACAGACAGTGGTTGTATTATATTTTAAACTAAAATATTATATTTTAAACTAATTTAAATGTATTATATTTTAAACTAATGCATAGGATGTTACAGAATCCTGAGATTTCATTGTGGAAAGTATATTGTTTTCCAGTGAGTTGTCTTTCCTGGAGATAGCCAGTGTTAGGCTTTTCATCTTCTGGGTTTATAAGTGCCTAGAATAGTGGGGTTCTGTGTGTGGAATAACTGGCTTTCTGTTCCACAAGTGAGAAATGCCTGCCCATCTGTTTCCTTGTGGTTTTCCTGCCAAAATAGAATCTTTTATTCAAATAGGCAAGGATGATTTAAAATAAGGTGAGATGTGACAGGGTTCTAGCCTTTCACCATACTTAGTCACTCTGTCTGCTGAGCAAATAATCCAAGGAGCTACAGCGTGAAGAAGAATGAGGCAGCAGGATGGAGGAAGACTCATTAGCAACCTGTGATATATAGACAAACAAAGCTTGCTTATTGAAAGAAAAGAGAATTTGAAGTACTTCCTGATGAACATTGAAGACTATATAGCCTCCAGTATGGATTACACTTCAATGTAAAGAAAAGAAAAATCCTCAGAATTGATCCAAGAAGTAACAAAATCATTAATGGAAAAAAACATTGAAATTGCCAAGGATTTCATTTTGTTTCCACAAGAAATCAAATAGCATATTGAATTGGACATAACATGTACAAAAGTACCTCTTTAAAAGGATTAAAAAGCAAAGTAGTCACTTTGAGGACTAAGGTACACCTAATCTATTGTTGAATGCCTTCAAGTCTGTTCTGACTCATGGCGACCCTGTATAGGGTTTCAGTTGCTTCATGTGCACGAGAAAGTTAGACAAAGAATAAAGAAGACTGAAGAATTGATGCCTTTTAATTGTGCTGTTGGCAACGAATATTGAATATACTACAGACTGCCAGAAGAAGAAGAAGAACAAAATGTCCTCAAAGAAATTCAGCCAGAAGGCTACTCAAAAGGAAGGAAGGGGAGACTTCTTACATACGTTGGGCATGTTATTAGGAAAGACCAGTCCCCTGGCGAGGTACACCATAGTTGGTAAACTAGAGGGTCAGAATAAAATAGGAAGACCCTCAACAAGGTGTACTGACACAGTGGATGTAACAATGAGCTCATACATAACAAGGATTGTGAGGATGAAGCACGACCAGGCATTGTTTTGTTCTATTGTCCATAGAGTGGCTGTGAGTTAGAACTGGCTGATATGGCACCTAGCAACAACAACAACAACTGGTTGTGGTCATTGATCGGCAGTTTTAGAACATGTTTTCATAGAATATAAGCATGTAAATATAATTTGATATTCCTCTCATTTAGGTAAAACATTATTTAGTTTATGAATAGTTTCTAGATAACATTTTGAACATTTTTTTGCTACTTCCAATGGTCCTAGCACTTTGTTTTTCTTTAATGAATAACCCTGAGCCCTATCTGGAGTAACCTGATTCTTCTTGGGATTTCATTCCATATTTCTTGTTAGCGTCTATGCCCTGAAATGGTTCACAATGCTGTTGGAAAGGAATGAGGATTTTTAAAAAATGATTCCAGGACAAGATAGGGCTTGCTGTTGTTATGTGTCATCAAGTTTGTTCCATTTCATAGTGACCACTGCCCAGTCTTGCACCATCCTCACAATTCCTGCTATGCTTGAGCCCACTAATGCTACCAATGTACCAATTCATCTTTATCGGCCATGATGTTCTTCTCCAGGGAGTGGTTCCTCTTGATCATGTCTGAAGTAAGAAAGGTGAATCGTCATCCTGGTTTCTGAAGAGCATTCTGACTTAACTTCTTCCAATACAGATTTGTTTGTTCTAGAAGTCCATAATACTTTCAATATTCTTCTCCAACGCTATCTCTCAAAGGCACCAATTCTTCTGCAGCCTTCCTTATTCATTGATCAACTTCCACATGCATATGAGGCTATTGAAAATGCCATGATTTGGGTCAGTTGTACCTTAGTCCTCAAACTGATACCTTTGCTCTTGAACATTTGAAAGAGTTCTTGTGCAATAGACTTGCCAAATACAATACATCATTTTATTTCTTGGCTACTGCTTCCATGAGTGTTGATAGTGGGCCCAAGCAAAATGAATTATTTGACAACTTCAATATTTTTCCACTTATCATTGTGTTATTTAGTTGTCCATTGGTGGAAGTTTTGCTTTCTTTACACTGATGTGCAATCCAAACCTAAGGTTGTGCTCTTTGTTCTTAATCAGTAAGTATTTTAAGCCCTCTTCCTTTTCAGAAAGCTAGGTTGTAACATTTGCATATTGCAAGTTGTTAATAAGTCTTCCTCCAATCCTGATGCCACATTTTTCTTCATATAACCCCAGCTTCTTAGATTATTTGCTCAGCATACAGGATGCATAAGTACCCTGTCATACACCTGTCCTAATTTGAAACCATTCAGTGTTCCTGTGTTCTGTTTGAACAAGTGCCTCTTGGTCTATGTACAGATTCCTCATGAGCACAATTAAGTGTTCAGGAATACTCATACTTTGCAATGTTGTCCATAGCTTGTCATGAGCCACACAATCAAAAGCCTTTGCATAGTCAATAAATCACAGGTAAACATCTTTCTGATATTCCCTGTTTTCATGAGTGTTGATTTGCTCACCATTTGTTGTTGTTGTTGTCAGGTGCCATCGAGTCGGAACCGACTCATAGCGACTCCATGCACAGCCATACAGATTGAATAAGTATGATGAAAGAATGCAATGCTGGCACATGCCTTTCTTGATTTTAAATCCTTCTGTGTTCCCTTGTTCTGTTCAAACAACTGCCTCTTGGTCTATGTACAGGTTTCTTGTTAGCAAAATTTAGTTTTCCATAATAATCATTGTACACAATGTTGTCCATAGTTTGTCATAATCCACACAGTCAAAAGCATTTGCATAGTCAATAAAGCTCAGGTAAACATCTTTCTGGTATTCTGTGCTTTCAGCCAAGATTAATCTAAAGTCAGCAATGACACCCTTACTCCATGTTCTTGTCTGAATCTGGCTTGAACCTCTTCTGTCAGTTCCCTGTAAATACATGATAGCAAACATTTTTTAATTATCTTTAGCAAACTTTATCTTACATATGATATTAATGGTATTGTGTGATGGCTTCCACATTCTGTTGAGTAATCTCTACTTAGAATGGGCACAAATATGGATTTCTTCCAATCATTTGGCCTGGTAGATGCTATCCAAATCTCTTGGCATAGATGAATGAGGACCTCCAGTACCACATCAGTTTGTTGATAGATTTTAGTTTGTATTCCATCAGTTCCTGAAGCCAATGCCTTCAGTGCATTTAGGACTTATTCCTTTAGCACCATTGTTGTTGATAGGTGCCATTGAGTCGGTACCAACACATAGTGACCTTATGCACAGTCGAACGAAACACTGCCCGATCCTGGGCCAATCTCACTACTGTTGCCACACTTGAGCCCATCGATGCTGCCACCTGGCCAATGCCACCTGGGGGGGGGTGTCCTCTTTTTCTCTGACCCTCCACTTTACCAAACATGATATCCTGCTCCAGCAACTGTTCCCTCCTGACAATATGTCCAAAGTATGAGAAACGAAGTTTGGCCATCCTGGTCTCCAAGGAGTACTCTGGCTGGACTTCTTCCAATACAAATATATTGATTCTTTTGGCAGCCCATGAAATTTTCAATATTCTCCTCCAGCACCATAACTCAAAAGCATCAATTATTCTACGGTCTTCCCTATTCACTGTCCAGCTTTCACATGCATATGAGGTTATTGAAAATACCATGGCTTGGGTCAGGTGCACCTTAGTCCTCAAGCTGACATCTTTGCTCTTCAACACTTTAAAAAGGTCTTGTGCAGCAGATTTGCCTAATGCAATCTGTTGTCTGATCTCTTGACTGTTGCTTCCATGAGTGTTGATAGTTGAGCCTTTCATTATATGCAATCTATTGAGATGGTTGAACATCAACCATTTCTTTTTGGTCAGTGACTCTGTGTGTTTCTTCTGTCTTATTTTTTGTACTTTCACCATCATTCAAGATTTTGCCCAATAAATCCTTTGGTATGGCAAGTCAGGCTTGAATTTTTTTCCTGTTTTGTCTGAGAAATGCTGAGCATGTTCTTCCCTTTTTGTTTTCTAACTCCAGGTCTTTGCATAGTTAGTTATTATACTTGATTTTGTCATCTTGAGGTGACCTTTGAAATTTTCCATTCATTTCTTTGACGTCCTCATTTCTTCCATTCACATTAGGTACTCTACACTCCAGAACAAGTTTCAGAGTCACTTCTGACATCCATTTTGGTCATTTCTTTCTTTACTGTGTTTTAAATGACCTTTTGCTTTCTTCCTTCATGATATTCTTGATGTCATCTCACAACACTTCTGGTCTTCAGTTGTTAGTGTCTTATTTAAATCTGTTATTGAATTGATCTGTAAATTCAGGTGGGATGTGCTTAAGGTCATATTTTATCTCTGATGGATTTGTTTTTTGTTTTTATATTATTCAGCTTCCACATGAACTTGCATGTGAGTAATTGATGGTCTGTCCCACAGTCTTCTCCTGGCCTTGTTTTTGGATAATTATATGGAGCTTTTCCATTGTTTTTTTTACTCCATAGATGTAATTACTTTGATTCCAGTGTATTCTGTCTGGTGAGGTCTAGACTTATAGTCACTTTTTAGAACAATGTTATAAGAAGCTATTCTGATGCTCTGGCTCAGCAATATAAAAAATAATGATGTGTTGCTATTAGATATCTTTACTTATTTAAATTGTTAGCCAGAATATCAGAATGACATCCTATAGAATTGTTCTCTGTAAAGTACAGCAGAGCAAATTCAATGGAAGGTATATACAATAAGAAGGCATGTACTTTTCCACTTAGAAACAGGTGAATACATTTTGGTGTCTACGCAATGGAGAAAAAGATGTTTGGATAGGCTCACATTTGTCAAGTTCTTGCCTCCTCCCCCTATCCCCCCTTTCTCATTGCCTAAGAGCACATCAGCTTTTGACAGAAGGTACATCCCTGTTTATTGCTGCTAAAAAATAGAAAACTGAAAATAAGTGATCAGGAACTCCCCCATTGCACGCTTATCATTGTGCCATTAATTCAGACTAAAATACATGATGGTCTTTCTGCTCACCACACAAGAATGAAATCCTTAACACACTGGGTTTAAGGATTCTTGTGAACTTTTTTTTTTTTTTTATCAAGCCAGTAAGTGCTTCTTTCCTTTTCACACTTGCTCACACACACTTCATTTTTCAAGACTCTCTGTGCTATTTGATCCTTTGTCAGTCTGAATGTATGAACCCAAGTATTTGAAAGTTTTATTCCCCCTCCCATCAAACCAGTGCATACCTAATTTTAAATGGACTCTTTCTGCCAGTTTTCCACTTTAATCCCTATTTCCGTGATTAAGTAGTCCAAAACATTCTTCAATGACGTCTGAGGCTTTGGAATTTAAAAGTAAATTGCTTCTGGGAAAAACAAATCAAACTTGCATTGCAGACCTACAGAAAGAGCATTAAAACATATTACACTGCACTTTCTTGGTGGAATAAATTGAGAGTCACAGTCATGTTTCTTCTAGCAATGTCAGATTCTGAGACACTTCGATTAATTTTGGCTTTAGATTGAGTTTCTCTCCAACACTCCACTCTCTATTTGATGTGTCTACATTTTTCAATGTATCCAATGACAATTTATGCCATAAATTATTGGCTTTGGGGCCGAAAACCCAGACTAAATAGGTGAAGCAATATACTGAGAGAGTGCATGGAGAAGATAGGGATTTGATTTGATTTCTCATTACTCATTTTCTGTGTGACATTGGGCAAATGGTACAGCCTTAGTGGGCCTTTGTTAATATCACCATTTTTGTCAACTAATGTTGTGAATCCTGCTGTGGTGCTGTAGGGTAATCACTGGACTGCTAACTACAAGGCTGGCAATTGAAACCCACAAGCCACTCCTTGGAAACCCTATACAGGGTCTCTCTGAGTTGGAACTTGATGGCATTTAATAACAACAACAACAATAATGAAGGGGTAGATTAGATGGGATAGACAAATTTTGGGTTTGCCATATTACATTTGAGATATATTTTGATATATTTGAGATATATTTTTTGATTGGTGGTCAGGAAAATTCTAAAATTCCCTACCACATATCCCATTACAAAAAGTTAAAATGGACAGTTCAATAGAATTTTCTACAGTGATGAAATGCCACGTCTTTAAAGGTCAATCAAAAAAATTCTACTAGAAACTACTATGATAACTACTTTTCATCTGGGTATCTGAATATTGAAGGTTAATGAAGGAGAATTAAATTTTTAATCTCTTGACATCTGCTCCAGTCTTTTTTCTTTAGCTTACTTACTGCTTCTTTGTACACTGTTACTAGAATTTAGCATGATTGAATATCTTTCTAGTTAAATTGTTGACACAGTAAGAAAGGGATCATTTCTGAACTATTCCTAGGTTCTTGCAACAAGGTTACTGTGGTATCAGAATATCCTTTACGAGAAACACTGAGATCAGTCTGAGACTGAAATTTTTCATAATCAAAATTATGTTACAGCAACATAACTCTCCCCTCACCTCCCAGGAGGTACATTCACAAGAGTAAAAGGAAAGGATACAGTATTCCGTTTTTAATGAGTATACGTGTGAATGTATGGAAGAGTTTATGAATGGATGGATGAGTGAATGAATCAGTCTCATGAATGAGTAAGTTCCTTGAAGAGTAAGTCATTTGCTTCTGTCTGTTCTTCAGCCGTAAAGAGATGTTACTAAAAATATATCTAAAAACATTGGAGACAAAGACAACTTACTATGTTTTTCTTCCTCTTCATCCTTCCTTTTCTTTCTTGCCCTCTTTTAGTAGTACCAGGACCTATGAATTCAGGGAATGTGTGAAGTAACATATCATGCTACGACTCTTTCTCTTCTGTAGATGCCACTAACTATTAAAATGATTCACAGCAGCATCTTCAAATACAAAGCAAGTTTCTATTCCTTGGAATATGATAGTTTGAAAATTTAGTAATTTTAAGAAGGAAACTTTTTTCAGTTGTAAGAAATATGGTTGAGAGGCATATTATATATTTTGAAAAAGCATTAACTTTTAAAAAATGTGTTCAGTTCTTTTAATGTTATGTATGGGCATATAGTAAAAGAACTGAACACTTGAAAGTTATTCTTTTTAAAAATATATAATATGCCTCTCAACCATATGTATGTGTATGGGCATATATATTGAGCTCTGGTGGCATAGTGGTTACAAATCGGACTGCGAACCTCAGGGTCAGCAGTTTGAAACTACCAGCTGTTACGTGAGAGAAAGATGAGGCTTTCTGCTCCCACAAAGATTTCCAGCCTCGGAAACCCTGTACAGGGTCGCTATGAGTTGGAACCGACTCCACGGCATATTACAACAACAACAGTGGATATA
>NW_006408548.1:8415964-8421301 GCF_000296735.1 Chrysochloris asiatica | reverse complement strand
ATCTTTATACTAGTGTGGACTTAAGTTTTATAGAGTGTGTAAAAACATACCTTTTACTAAACTCCATACCAGTAAAGATTCATGAAAATTGTCCTTGGGAAGTCTCAAGAAAAAATACAGAACTGTTTTTTTTTTTTTTTCCCCCAACCTATTCTTACCATTCCTTAAAAGACAGGGCTGCTACACTGGTTTTCATTCTTAAAATTTCCTCGTGCTTTGATTTTGCCTCTGGGATACTGCATATTTTTCCCCTATAATTTTTAAAACTTCTAACTTAATTAGCTATGGAGTGTCTTATGATCATATCTGACTCTGAAATGTCACTAAGATAAATGACTTAAGTAGAAAGTAAATAAGGTAGAAAAATTTAGATTATGGAAAATTACTTCAATTCAAATAAGCTATTTATTGCTAGGTTGGTTTGAACTGCAAGGTCGGTGGTTCAAGCTCACCAGCCGCTCCTTAGAAACCCAATGAGTTGGAACCAACTTACGGTACTTTACAAGAACAACAACATTTATTATAAGGAGCCCTGGTAGAATAGTGGGTTATAAATCAGGCTGTTAACTGCAAGATCAGCAGTTGGACTCTACCAGTCATTCCACAGGAGAAAAAAGATGCTGTCTTCTACCAAAAAGATAGACAGCCCTGTTGTTGTTGTTGTCATGTGCAGTGGAGTTGGTTCTGACTCATAGCGACCCTTACAGGGTTTCCGAGGCTGTAAATCTTTACAGGAATAGAAAGCCTCATCTTTTCCCCACGAAACAGCTGGTAGGTTCGAACTGCTGACCTTGCGGTTCGCAGCCCAATTCGTAACCACTACGCTACCAGAGCTCCAGAAACCCCATAAAGGGTCACTATGATTTACAAGTGACTTCATAGCACATAACTTCTGTGACTACCAGAACTACCACAACTGTGTATTATAACATGTACTTATAAACATATTTCCTATGGTTACTTGTCTTAAGGTAAGTAAATGTGATTAAAATATATATGAGTGTGTGTGTGTGTATGTATGTAAATGCTGTCAAGTGGGTTCCAACTCATAGCAACCCTGTAAAGGGTTTCTGAGAAATGGCTGATGAGCTTGAACCACCGACCTTGTAATCCAGCATATTAACCCACAGTGTCCCATTAGGACACTATGTCTATATCCATGTATCTATATCTATCTATCTATATCTATCTATATCTATCTATCTATCTATCTATCTATCTATCTATCTATCTATCTATCTATCTATCTATATTTGTTGTTGTTGTTGTTAAGTGCCATTGAGTTGATTCCGACCCGTAGCAACCCTGTATAGGGTTTCCAAGGAGCAGCTGGTGAGCTTGAAACACTGACCTTGCAGTTCAAATGACTTTGCAGTCTGATGCATTAACCCACAGTGCCACACCAGGACTCCCCATATATATATATATGAAATTATATATATATTGAAATGAGGAGCCCTTGTGGCACAATGGATTAAGCATAGGGCTTAACTACAGTGTTGGCTGTTCAAACACACCAGCTACTCCGCAGGAGAGAGATGAGACTGTTTCCTTCCATAAACATTTACAGTCTTGGAAACCCCAAGGAAACATTTTTTATAGAGGAATTGGAATAGATTCAACAGCAATGGATTTTTTTTTAATTGAAATAGTTTATACAGAAACATTAAATAGTTTATATTGAATAGGTTAAAAAGTTGGATCATAAGAGAAAATAAAAAAGACAAGAGTAAGTGTGTAGCATTGTTCATAGAATGGTTTACCCTCCATGAGTTAAAGGCAAGTCCAAGAAAACACAGTTGAACCTTCCTAGATTAGTCCGCAGGGGGACTTTTAATTCATTTATGCTGTTATTCTGTTCCTTGCCATTAGAATGAACTGCAAAGATTTTAATGACCTACTTCCTTGGCAACAATAATAAAAATAAAGTATCTCAGTATGACCTTTCTATTTATTTCTAATTTGAATCACTACTTTGGGATGGTCTCCCAATTATATTCCTGACAAACAGCAAGGAAGGGTCAGAATGGACAGTCATTCAAACAAAGACTAAAGATATTGTACAGATATCTTATTCTCAGAATACATCTTATAATAAGAATAACAGGTGCTAGGAAAATGCATTCATATAAGAATGATCAGCCTAGGGAAATGATCAATGCAAGCCCTTTTTGCTGCACTGCCGTAATTGAATTTCAGAGAAATCCAAGTGATGATAACAATGTTCTGTGTAAAATTAGTCACATCTTCTTTAATGTGATGTTTTGGTTGCTTGGTTCATCAGGAATCAGATTTATCTATAAAAGCAAAGATATCATTCATTTCTCCAAACTACCATATTTTCATCCTGTTTGTTTTCTGAGTTAGATATCTTTGGAATTTGTTATATAAGCATACACTGCAAATTAATTTGCAAGTTTTCTCATGGATATCCATCACCGTCAGTAGATGCATTGGTATCAAGGTTCATCCAGGAAATAGTTGCTGCTGCCACCACTGGCATGGAGTTAAGATAAATGAAGACAGAGAAGAGTTGGTTCATTAATCATATGATACATCTCCATGTTGCCTATATTGGGCATTGTTGTGGGCTAAATTATGTTTCCTAAAAATAGATATTGAAGTCTTGGTCCCTATACCTGTGGATGTGATCCCTTTGGGATATAAGATTTTGTTTTGTTTTTTAAATATGAATGAAAGAGTAGGGTGAGTGCTAAATGAAATGACTTCTGTGTTATAAAAAGAGCAGAGTAAATACAGAGGCTTATAAAGAAGTTGAAGACAGATTTCCTGTGAGGAACAACAAGGATTGTCAGAAGACACCCAAAACTAAAAGAGAACCACAGAATGACCTGTCATAACTGAGACCCTGATTTGGACTTTTAGGCTCCAGAGCTCTGAGAAAATAGTTTGATTATTTAAAGTCACCCACATGTGACATTTCTGTTAGAGCAGTACGAGGTAACTAAGACAAGTGTCTGTGAACCTTCACAATTAATCTGAGTGGGCAGTCACTTTACCTCTGTAAAATTCACTGCTGTCTCTACTACAATACAGCAATCCCAAAGAATAAAAATTTGTGAGGGGGAGGAAAGATAATGATAATATGGTTTACTGGTTTTTTTTGGAGCACCCAGGTGACTTAACACATCTCTACCAAGTTGTTAAACTCTCACAAGCCTTAGAAGAGACAAGGAGGGAAATATGGAGTGTTTGTTCTAATAGGGTCCTAATGTGTCAGACAGCAAAGTCGTTTGAACTGCAAGGTCGGTGGTTCAAGCACACCAGCTAGTCCTTGGAAACCCTATACAGGGTCACTATGGGTCAGAATTGACTTGATGGCATTTAACAACAACAACAGAGGAGTCCTAATGTGGTGCTGTAGGATAAGCATTGGACTGCCAACCACAATGTTGGTAGTTCAAACCCACTCTGGTATGTCTCACATCCCTCAGGATTGCTATGAGGTGGAACCAATTTAATGGCACATAACAGTAACAGGGATTAGGATTTCAACAATCTTTTCAGGATGCACAATGGAATCTGTAATAAAATCCTTGGATTCAGTCATTCTTTGTAACATGGCTGTAAAGATGGTACTCCTAGTTTTGTTTTGTTTTGTTTTTTTTTTGGTAAGTAGCTTCCTTGTGACAACTATCATGTTGCTTTCTCTAGCACATATGTCATTTTAAGTAAATATCCTGGAATCATATAAATTTTAGATATGCAAGATTCTATGGTTGTATTTGTCTTTTGCTTTCATTTTAGAAATATGAGGATAAGTTCTAAAGTGTTGCTACTAAGGTTCTAGTTTATGGGTGCACAAGTTTATTGCAAACAAAACATATTTAAATATGTCTGTGGTCAATGGACAGCTGTAGACAAGTTCTTTCAATATTTATCTTATTTTAGTTCCCTTGTTGTTGTTGTTATGTGCCGTGGAGTCAATTCCGATTCTTGGCAACCCTGTGCAGAGTTTCCAAGGCTGTAAATCTTTACGGGAGCAGAAAGCCTCATCTTTCTCCCCTGGAACAGCTGGTAGTTTTGAACTGCTGACCTTGCTGTTCGCAGCCCAATTCGTAACCACTATGCTACCAGAGCTTGGTGCCTTTATAAAAAAGGTCCTATCAAAACAATGACTTTTGATGAGATCTACACTCAACTCAAGATCAGTTTGAAAGCAAGGTTGGCAGAGTCTCCTCGGAAACTCTACAGGTTCGCTATGAGTCAGAACCGACTCAATGGCATTTAAACAACACTCTGCTAGTTAATTCAAGGCAGAGAGGTCAACTCAGAAAGTGATGGTGACTATTTTTTGGTTAGTCTAATCTTGAAAGCCATTTGAACTGCAAGATCAGTGGTTCAAGCTCACCAGCTGCTCCTCGGAAATCCTACACAGGGTTGCTATGGGTCAGAATCAACTCAACGGCACTTAACAACAATCTTGAAAGTGCCATGGGTTGCCAAAAGAACAAACAGATCTGTGTTGGAAGAAGTGCAGCCAGAGTGTTCCTCAGAGGCCAGGATGGCCAAACTTCGTCTCTCATACTTCAGACATATTATCAGGAGGGACCAGTCACTGGAGAAGGATATCATGTTTGGTAAGGTGGAGGGTCAGAGAAAAATAGGAAGACCCCCAATGAGATGGATTGGCAGAGTGGCAGCATCGATGGACTCAAGTGTGGCAACAGTAATGAGGTTGGCCCAGGATCGGGCAGTGTTTCGTCCTGCTGTGCGTAAGGTCGCTATGAGTCAGTACTGACTTGATGGCGCCTAACAACAGCAACATCAACAATCTTGATAGCTTTTCTTGAAGAACACAGGACAATCAGAGTCACTTATTAGGAAAAACTTTTTAAGAAAATGGGAAACTACACTGAGAAGAAAATGTTCAGGAGATTTATGCTGAGTAAATGTTTTCCATCCTAATCATGTACCTGCTAATTTAGTGAGGGTAGCAAGGGTTGACCTATGGTAATTCCTTTTGGAAACCTAACACCATCTACCCTGCAGCTCTGATCTTTCCTTTTCAAACTACCTTTTGCTGCCTAGACTCAGAGAACATGATTTGAGTTGAGCCCCTGGAGGATGCCCAAATTACCATTTTAAAGTTTAAAGTGGTTACAAAGTGCAGAATTCTTCTGGGAATGGTTATTTGTCGGGGACCCGCCTCGACATTGGGGTTCAGTTCACGAGGAGAGGATACCTGACGGCGATTCATATATATCAAGAATACACAGAAAGAGAGAAAGAGAGAGACAATGAGGCACCCCAAAGCCAGGGTGGATACATCACTGAAGGGCAGGCTTGGGACTACAGGCATCGTGGTCTCTGCAG
>NW_006408548.1:8413696-8415194 GCF_000296735.1 Chrysochloris asiatica | reverse complement strand
TGTGGAGTCAATTCCAACTCACAGCAACCCTGCATAGGGTTTCCAAGGCTATGAATCTTTACAGGAGCAGAAAGTCTCATCTTCCTCCGGTGGATGGCTGGTAGTTTTGAATTGCTGACCTTGAACTTAGCAGCCCAACTTGTAACCAGTAAAGTACAATACCAGAGCTCCTTTGGGAATTGTTAGAGAGATGGAAATTCCACCTTCTTAAGTGTATAGACCTAGATGGAAAATACACTGAGGACCAATAGCATCCTATTATGATAGTTGTGTTTACTAAAGGTTTCTTTGATTTTGTAGCACTACTTGACATACCTTCATATGTGTGCTGATACCTACCTATGTTAACTGAGGTTCCTTAGATCACATGGTTCTTTTGTTAGTGACTGAGCCAAAGCTGGCCCCCTTCATACTTGACTTGTATTCAGAGCCTTCCCCTCAGTGCCATGCTGTGTAACATCTATAAGACTAGCCAGAAATGTTTCCTATAACTAACTGAAGCACAGGGGATATGTTATTTGAATTTAATACTGCATCTTGTGTGCATAGCAGAAACAAAATATGTTACTTAAGAAAAATAATGCATTAACTCAAACTGTCCATTTACTAGAATTGATAGTTGATAATACTGCAGGCTGAAAGAAGCAGACCAAAACAGTGATATGGAAAAGCACATGGAAATAGAACACTCAGAATGTACCCTTGTTTTATGACACTATAGGATAAGCACTAGGCTGCTAACTACAAGGTCAGTGGTTGACTTCCATCAACTGCGCCTCAGAAGCCTGATACAGGGTCACTGTGAGTTGGAACAAACTCAACAGCAGTTAGAAACAGCAACTGCAACCCCTGTTAAACCTTTTCTGTCATAATAAATGCTTTGCCTGATGGTAGCTTCGCAGCATCCAGAAATTCAATCATTTCTCTCCTTGACTTCCCAGGGGTAACTCTATTCAGTTTTTTTGTTCCGGCTAAAGGATATTTTATTTTTCTTATAGGATGGAATGGCAGAGCAATATAGCACAGAGCTGTTCAGCACTCCCAGCATAAACTATTGGCCACACTACCCTAGAAAACACTTGCTACCAACATGAAATGTCGCTGGTCTCAAACCTCAGAGGGTTCTGACTTACCACTATGATCTCTCCCTCTGGAAATTCTCTTTCCCCCTCTCTTGAGAATGTCTTTCATTCTAGATGTTTGGGTTTTATTATTATTATTTGTTTTGCATTGTTTGGTTTAACATAAACTACTTGACAATATTTGATCAAACCACTTACATCTATTGCTAGGTCAATATGCACAGTTAACTCTTCTGAAAGGGGTTTAGTACTAAGTAATTTGGAGTTAGAAAATACACAATGTGTCAAACACATTGTCTTCTATTATTTATTTCCTCCATTCCCAAGTGGTATGGGAAGTGAGGACATACATCTTTGCTTCAAGTGGATTACCAGCATTGTTCTATGCCGGGGTCTGACCCCGACATAGTTGTCAC
>NW_006408548.1:8406681-8412916 GCF_000296735.1 Chrysochloris asiatica | reverse complement strand
TAGAGGGCCTCGAACCTCTGACTAGTCTTACACGGTCTGCAACAGTTCTAGACATGACCTAGTTCCTTAAATAAAAAATATGATGTGTACTTATAAAATTATAAAACACGCAAAGAGTTAAAGTTAGGAATTTCACATTTCTCTTGACAAGCCTCAAAGCCAGAAAACAATCTCTGGAAGATTACAGATTAACAAAGGTAACAGATGTTGGGTTGGAAACTGCACCGTCTGGAGAAGGAAAATGAATTTAGGAAACAGTAGTGCCTGTCCCCCTCCTGTCACCCCCAGTATTTTTAGTGGTCTTAGTAAACAAAATGGAAATATTTGCATTCTTACAATCAATTTACATGCTTAAGCATTTGTTTTTATTTCCACCCTAAACATAGTTGTCTGTTCAGTAACAACCCACATAGTGGAAAGAAGAGTCAAGAGATGTGCTAAGTCTTTGGCATTCAGCCTGCTGGTAGCAGGAAACTTCCAGAGTCTACACTGCTAGCTTGGAGATTCTTTTCTTATTTTCGGATACACAGTGATGAAAACTCTGCTAAGATAAAATAGATATGTCTCCTAGCTCTTTGGTGGAATTTCTCCTTTCTCTGCCATCAGACTTAACTCTTCCATCTTACTTTCCCAGTGCTGCCAACAAAACAGTCTGGTTTTTATCTTCAATATATTTTGGAGTACTGTGGAAATTATCAAAGCAGAGTAGGGTTGGAGACAGTTGGAGAAAAGAAAAGCAACAACTTTAATCTACCACTAAGTATATTACAACTTAAAAATTTTATTGTTTTTAATATTCATTATCTTCTCAGAGTTGATGTGAAGAAATGTCACAGACTGGCAATGCTGTTGTGATTAATGTACCCACCACAGATCACATAAAAACTTGCACTACTTCCCCTTATATATTACCAGGCATTAAGGTATGAGAATGGTTTACAGAGGACTTAAAACAGTAGACAGAATGGAACATCAGGAAGACAGTGCTTCTGCAAAGGGACTTTGTCTCTATATGGTATATATGGTACTATATATGGTACTCAGATCTTCCAGTGTACCTAATTAGAACATGCCAAATTTATGTGGGGCTTCCTGCTCCTCTAAGGAACCCTGTTGGCACAGTGGTTAAGTACTCCTCTGCTAACTGAAAGGTCCACAGTTTGAACTCACCAGCTGCTTTGTGGGGACAAAAAAGACTGATCCCATAAAGATTTCTGCCTGGAAAACCCTGTGGGGCACTTTTACTCTGTCTGATATGATCATTCAGAGTCCGAATCTACTTAAAAGCTTATACAAGCAATTCTTCTGACCCTCACAGTACTTTGGTCAAGGAGATTAATCACACCCAAATAGTCTTTTTCTGGAGTTGCTTGTGAAACTCCTATTTCATTTACCAAAAATCTGCCCCATTAGCATGTTGTATTATTGTGCTGGGGTTCATTTATATATATATGTGCATCTACTCTGGTGCCATAATGGTTATGAGTCTGGCTACTACCCTCAGGTCAGTAGCTCAAAACTACCAGCTGTTCCATGGGAGAAAGAGGAGGCTTTCTTCTCCTTTAAAGATTTACAGCCTCGGAAACCCTATACAGGGTTGCTATGAGTAGGAACTGATGCCATGGCACACCACCACCACCACCATCACTTCTTATACTAACACCTCAACAAACAGAAAATAAAAATCCTTACAACTGGATGAATAAGCAGCATCACGATAAACCGATGAAAAGTGAATTTGTCAAGGATTTCATTTTGCTTGGCTCCATTATTAACACCCATGAAAGCAGGAGTCAGGAAATCAAAAGATGTATTGCATTGGGCCAGTCTACTGAAAAAGATCTCTTTAAAGTGTTTAAAAGCAAAAATGTCACTGTGAAAATTAAGATATGCCTGGCACAAGCCTTAGCATTTTATATCACAACATAATACCTGTGGAAGCTGAATAATGAATAAGGAAGGCCAGTGAATGATTGGTGTCTTAAAAATACTAAGTATGAGGATGAATGTAAAGCTAATGTTCTCCCATGTAAACTATCACATAATTCACAATAAAACATTAAAAAAAAAAATCCGATGGAGCAGTCTATTCTAACATACATGTGTCACTGCAAGTTAGAATGGATTCCACATCAGATGGTTTTGTTAAGAGTCTGGACTCAGGAATCTGTCTAGTAAAAGCAGGATTATTGAAACTTATATGAAGTTGAACTTTTTCTGCACTAAGGCTGCACTGATCCCATGTGACTTCATGACACTTGTGTGACTTACTGAACATCATGTAAAACCAGGTGTTCCAGTGCCTGTGCCCTCCATGTGATCCCAGGAGGGTCTTCTGAACTTGGAGAGGTGGACCACTTGGTGCTGTGTAACTCTCGTTTTAAAGATAAGAAGAGTGAGCAAAACAAACTAAAGCTTATTAATTCTGTAACTCTTCTTAGTGTTATCTTTGGCATTGAAATAGAAATAAGTACTTACTGGTCCTGCACATGGTCCTGCTAGCCTCTGAATGTATTGAGAGTAACACAAGGCTCTGCCAAATTTATCCAGATGTTGGAATGCTTACTTGCTGAATAAAATGGAAACATGAATTTTGTGTGGGGCTATGGTAATTTTCTAATCTATTAAGGAAGGTACAGATGATAAGAATTCTGTCTCCTGTTGGTACTTGTGTTTGCCTTGCTTTGTCTTTATTTACTCAGTGAGGTTAGATAGGTCTGTCTGTATTTCTTATCTGTCTCTGAGAAGGAGTAGAGTATAGGTTAGGAAAGGGGGAAAAAAAAAAAAAAAGAAACAAATACTAAGTAGGCCAAGGACAGCCAGAAGGATGAACAAATCTGTGTTGAAAAAGTACACTCAGAATGCTCCTTAGAAGTCAGGATGGGGAGACTTCACCTCACAAACTTTGGACTTATCATAATAGGTTGCAGATCTAGAAAAGTACATAATGCTTGGTAAAGCAGAGGGTCAATAAAAAGAGGAAGCCCTAAAAGGGGGGGAAATAATGTTAAGATACTTGGCTGTCTTTTGAATCTTGGTTTCCCTGGCATACCATTATAAAATAGACACCTGAGGGGAAGAGAGAGTATAGCCAGAAATATCACCATAGAAAGCTTGTAAGTCCATCTTCTGCCTATGACTGATTAGAATAGCTAAAATAGGGCTACAATATGCCCAGTGAGCCTCTGCATTACATAAGATCATAGGTGGAATCCTGAACCCCATCCAGAATCTTCTGAAGTGGGAAATTTCTACTGGAAAGGACAAGTAGACCAGTCTGGAGCAGCTAGAACAAAAGATACTTCTTGAAAGAACGAACGATAGGAAAAATATAAAACAATATAAGTAGTCTGACTGATTACTACAAGAACAAGCAAGTTGCTCGCCCAGGAGACATCAAGGCAAGTGGTCGGGTTCCCTCAGGGCAAACCCCCTTCCACGACTAAGACTCAATGGGAATACACGAGCAGACATATGCTCTGATTAATTACCACTTTCATCACCGATAAGGGGAAGTGAGGGAAAAACAGCAATGAAGCTGCGAGCTAAGCCCTGCAATGTTCAATAGATTCCTGTGAACCTGTGTGGAGACCTGGTTGGTCAGCAGTGTGGCAAGACCTGGGGACTCTTGGGCCCAGAGTCAGTGACATAGCCATAGAGGGCTAGAATGGAGAGTGAAGTGTCCAGCTGATAAGAGAAGGCATATGCACAAGAACACCCACACTTGCAGATAATATCCATTTGACCTGGCTTCAATGATAGGATGATCAAAGCTCAACTAGAAGAAGAAAGAAGAGGAAATAAAGAGTAATCTGATACAATTTGATGAACTTGACCTACACCTATGGATGCAGTAGCTCAAAAGAGGGAACAAATCTTTACAGCAAGGATCATTCCCACCCCCTCAATACACAGAGTAGACAGAGATGGGCAACTTGGACATTGGCTACCCAAAATGGGGGGGCTACAAAGGCAAGAGGTGACTGGATTACAAGCTTTCAAGAGGGAGCCTAGATCCAGATGGCACGGAGGAAGGTAGAATCTCCAATGATTAGTATCCAATCTGCCTGGGCGGGGATAATGAAAGGAGATGGGGATAGGTCTCTTGTGGTACAATAGTGAATAATTGTTATCAGGACTGATTGTGAGGGTTGGAAATGTAAAGGTAGACGTTTTGTAGCAAAAGGAGGGGGGTGATTGACTTTGTAGTCCAGGAGTGGAGTTCCTTGGGACCATCAAGGGAGAAGAGCGGAGTGCGGGACCCTACCCACAGAAACATTGATGCCAGAGATGGAGGCAGAGACGATGAAGTGGAGAGACGGAGTGGCTGGGGACTCTAGACCCAGAGAGGAAAAAGGGCTGTGTGCTTAAGACCAGGGGGGCAGGCTTGCATGATGTATGCAAGGAGGTGATTTTAACCACCACAGCAGCGAAACAATAGATGATAGGATTAATGTAAAACTAATGTTCTCCCATGTAAACTATCACATAATTCACAATAAAACATTTTAAAACAAAAACCAGGGGAGTGGTTAATCTTACAGTCCAGTAACAAAGGACCCTAGGATCATCAAGGGAGAAGAGCATATGAAGAATGAGAGATCTTATCCAGTGAAGCAGCGACAGCAGAGATGAAGGCGGAGATGGGGACATGAAGAGAGGGAGCAGCTGAGGACTCTAGATTCATGGGAAGTAAGGGACTAAGAAATAGCGGCCAGGAGGCAGACTTGTAGAATGTGCCCTTTGGTGGTGTAAATTATTATATATACCTGAGTGTTAAAAAAAAAGAAAAGAAAAAGCTAAAGTGAATACACAGAAACACTGGTAACTGATGGTACATGGAGGTGATTTATAATCATTGTAATGAAACAAGGTATTTTATTTGTTGAATGTAAAACGGATGATCTCCCCTGTAAACTTTCACTCAATTCACAATAAAAACCTAAAAATAATTTAAAAAAATAAAAACGCAAGAGAGGGAAAGAATCTTCATATCAAGTACCAATGCTATCCCCTTTGTACACAGGGTAGATGTTGGTGTTGTTGTTAAGTGCCATCGAGTCGGTTCCGACCCATAGCGACCCTGCACAGGGTTTCCGAGGGTGTAAATCTTTACGGGAGTAGAAAGCCTCATCTTTCTCCCGCGGAGCGGCTGGTAGTTTCCAACCGCTGACCTTAAGGTTCGCAGCCCGATTCGTAACCACTACGCTACCAGAGCTCTACACAGGGTAGATAGGGATGGGCAATTTATACATTGGCTTCCTAAAAGAAGCTCTGATAGTGTAGTGGTTACATATTGGGCTGTGAACCACAAGGTCAGCAGTTCGAAACTACCAGCTGTTCCGTAGGAGAAAGATGAGGCTTTCTGCTCCTGTGAAGATTTATAGCCTTGAAAACTCTGTTCAGGGTCGCTATGGGTCGGAACCGACTTGATGGCACTTAAAACAACAACAACAACCTAAAATGAAGAGGCAATAAAGGCAAAAACAAGAGGAAGCCCTTCAATGAGATGAATTGGCTGCAGCAATGGGCTTAAACATAGGAGTGACTGAGAGGGTGGCCCAGGACTGGGCAGTGTTGTGTGTGTTGTACCTGGGTTTGGTCTGTTGTACATAGGGTCACTGTGAGTTGGTATTGACTCCACAGCTCCTAGCAACAGAACAACATTAGCAGTTGACAGTTTATTTTCTCTGCTTGCTTCTTTCCTCTTGGTGCACATTTTTTAGTAGATCTGCTAGGGGCAACTTGAAAAGTATTGTTTTTAGTCTATAAAATTGTGAACAGTTCTATTAGATGAAGTGGTATGCATAAACTAAAGTTAAGGGTTTAATTTACGAATGGGAATCTTGGATGTTTTTTGAAACCTTTTATTGTGAGTTGAGTGAAGGTTTACAGAGTAGATCACCAGTTTTACATGCAACTTTGTGTCATCTTAATGATTGTAATCCCTCCACTTAGCAACAGTACTCTTAATTGCTCCGCTCCCTTATTTTCTCATCTTTTCTTTTGCGTTATTGTTGACTTTTTGTCTCATACTGATTGTTTTTAAGTAGGACATTGATATTATAGGTAACTTATTTTGTGTACTACTCTTCTATTTTGCTAAAAGGTGATCTCAGAGGGTTTGTTGTTGTTGTTGTTAAGTACCGTGGAGTCAGTTCCAACTCATACTTACCCTGCTCAGGGTTTCCGAGGCTGTAAATCTTTACGGGAGCAGAAAGCCTCATCTTTCTCC
>NW_006408548.1:8403487-8405351 GCF_000296735.1 Chrysochloris asiatica | reverse complement strand
TTCACCCGGGTTCACAGAAGTCTATTGAATGTTGTGCCCTTTTAATATTGAATGGCTGTCTATTCCAGGATGAACATATCTCACTAGTATTGGTGGTGTTGCTAAGTGCCATCTAGTCATCTCTGACTCATAGTAACCCTGTATAGGGTTTCTAAGGATAGTGAGCAGGAACCACCAACCTTGCTGTTCAAATTGACCTTGCAGTGCAGCACGTTGATTCGCAGTACCATACCCCTTATGTACCTATCCATTTCTTGGATGAGCATTGGGTGTACCTATCCATTTCTTGGATGAGCATTGGGTCACGAGGGTGAGTTCTGTTCTACACCTGAAGAGTGTCTGAGGGTCATAGTCTCTGGCTCCTCCAGTCTCTTTCTGGCCAGTAAGCTCCATCTTTTTAATAATTTTGCATTTTGTTCCACATTGTCTATCACTCTATCTGGGACATTCTAATGTGATCCTTTTCAAAGCTGATAGTGGTGGCTGGGCACCATCTAGTTCTTCTTATCTCTGAGTAGTAGCGACGGATGTCCCTGTGTCCCATTAATCCATTGGATTAATCTAAACATCTTCAGTTTTCATCACTTTCTTTCTTCCACACATGGAGAGACAAATATGTACATCTTAGATGGCCACTCATGAGCTTTTGAGATTCCAGTAGCTATTCATCAAAGTGGGTGTAGAACATTGTCTTTGTGGACTATGCTGTGCCAGTTGACCTTGGTGTTCCTGAGACCCCAGGCCTAGAAATTCATTGCCTCAAGATGTTTGATAAATTTCTAAGAAATTTTCATTATTTTGCCTCTTGTGGCACTGTAGGGTAAACATTGGACTACTAAATACAATGGTATCTAGAAAACTCTATAAAGGATTCTCTGAGTTGGAGTTGATATGACAGCACTGAACAACAATAAGAATGCTCTACCACATTCATAAGTATATTTGCAGCAAAGGTAAATACGCATACGCATGTGTAAATATCCTATGGGCATACTCCCACTCTCCCTCCCATACCCATTCAGCCTGTGTATCTGTCCATGTATCTACCTGTACAACTCTGTTGTTGCAAAGTTCGTATGTAGCAGTATTTACTTTTATGCTCTTTAATCCTTGCATTCCTCCTTGTGTTCTCACCTGTCTTCATTATTGTTCTGCCAACTTCCCTTTTTTTGGTATATCTTGCCTTCCCTGTCACATGAGTTAACTAATGTCTAATCTCTAGCCAGTAAATGACTCTCCTTTTTTCCCACCCCTGGTAACCATCAGAGTATATTTCTTGTAGTATGAAAACATTTTATTGAGTTTTGACTACAATGGCCTCATAAACATTTGTTCTTTTGGGGTTAATGAATTTTTCTTGGCATAATGTTCTCCAGATTCATCAGTGTCATGAGGTGTTTTGCAAATTCATTGTTATTCTTCATTGTTGTATAGTATTCCATTGGGCTATGTACCAAAGTTTGTTTATCCATTCTTTCATTGATGGGCATTTAGGCTGTCTCCATCTTTTTGCTATTGTGAATAGTGCTGCATTGAATCAATTGTGCATATATCTACTCGTTTCCTGGCTCTTAGTTCTTGGGGATATATACCAAGTACATAGATTATTAAGTCATATGGTATTGCAATGACCAGTTTTGTAGGAAGCACCTTACAGTTTTTCACAGTGGTTGCACCATTTTATAGTCCCGTACTACCAGCAGTGTAGAAGGCTCTCAGTCTGTCCATACACTTGCCAGTGTTTGTTGTTTTCTAGTTTATTTGTTTTTTAACTGTACTATTAGCACTGTGGTAAAATGATAAATCTTTGTTTCTATTTGTATCTTTCTAATGGTGGTGGCTTTAGAGGCTAAACACTGAACTG
>NW_006408548.1:8392220-8400437 GCF_000296735.1 Chrysochloris asiatica | reverse complement strand
TATAAGGTGTGAGGTAAAGGTCTTGTTTCAGCCTTTTGCATATCATTTTCCAGTTCTGCCAGCACCATCTGTTGAAGAGACTATCCCCTCCCCATGCGATGTTATCTGGTGTACTGTCTTTTTCTAGTAGTAGTAGTATAGTTTGACATAATTTTAGAGATTAATCTCTTGTGTCTTATGTCATTGCAAAACTGATTTCCCCAATCTGTTGGGCTTTCTTTGAACTCTTTTGGTGAAATCTTTTGATGTACATAAAGATCTAATTTTTAGGTGGTCATAGAGAAACTTTGTTCTTGAGCAGATTTCAAACAAGCAACCCCTTTTATACAATCTTCAGTTTTTACGTGATCACCTATTATGATTTTTAAACCAAACATTTATCTCACAGATAAATTCAAGTCAATCTTAATGGAATTGATAATTAAATAGTAGAGCAATCTATTAATCTATTACCAGTTCTGCATGGGTGAGTGGTGAGGGAAGAAACAAAATTTCAAAATACCAATCTTTTTGAGTGTAATCAATAGATCATTTAGTTCAGATATCATTGACAAATTATAATACTAAGAGTGGATATATGTGATATATGTGATAGATACAGGACCAAAAGTGCCCTGGACATTTCCTAGTGAGGAGTATTTTACTGTTCAACCATTTAATAAAATAATAATAATAATAATACACCAAGATAAACAAGTGGAGAAAAGAAGATTGCCATCTGCTAACACCATAGTTGTGTTAGGTGCTGTGGATTCAGTTCTGACTGACCCTATGCACAAAATTATTGCTTTTCAACAGTTTTATTTTTAGTTCTGGTGAGTGCATCCACTTCAGAGGCAACTTGTTTAACTCACAAATAGCAGTCCAGACCTTCTGCCACTTGTGCATTGATTATCAGCATTTTTTGCAATACCATTTGATATTAAACACCTCTACGAAAGTGGAGGCACTGCAATAAGTGTAGACAGCAAGAATTAAATTGACCTTCAGCTTCATATTTCTTTGTCCTTTCTTAAAGAAGGGATATACAGAAGTGTAAAGTTGATTTATGTTAAGTTGAAGTTATTTCAGTAAAGCAATGACCTTGTACCAATAAATGTTTAAGTATCTAGTTCTTCAGGGATCTGAGAAAAAAAAAAAAAAAACAGTCTTAAAATAACACAGATCTTCTGTGAAAGCTTTTGACTGTCTGAAAATTTATTCAGAGTGGATTTTAAACAGCCATGATATACAAAGGAACTAAAACATGACTACCATATGCTTTTACTTTAACTCTGCTTACAGGTTGAATGATGTCAAAGATGAATGAGAAAGGAAACAATAGAGAGCAGGATACGTTTGTTTATTCATAATATGCAGATCGAGTACTTCTTATGAGGACTGAATAAGAATTATGGATGTGGGTTCTTTTGTTGTTTCTTAAAGTGACCTGAGCCACACTGTTCCTCATGGTTGAATGGCTCGGTATCTCTGTTTTCTTGGTTACAAAATAGGAGATGAGGAAAAAATAATGTGCAGTGTCTTTTAGGACTGTTAGTGTGGCGCTGTAAAATAAGGACAGGATTGCTAACTGAAAGGTCAGCAATTCAAACTCACCAGCCAGTCCTCAGAAACACTATCTACGGTCCCTGCTGTTTGTCAGAACCAACTTAAAGATACGTAATAAAAACAACAATGCCTTTTCAAGTTCTAAACATTGTGAATTTTGTATCTCAAAAAAAAAGGAAAAATAGTGAATTATCCAGGATTTAAAATGTGCATATAATCTTGAAATTAGAAACAATTTTAACTGTAGCAAGGGAGTATAAAATAAATGTATGACATACATATGACCATACATATGAAATACATACGGCATAGGACCAGTCAGTTTTCTTTTTGTTGTATGTTGGGTTACTATGAGTCCTAGTTGACTTATTAGATTTAACAATAACAGGTTTGTGCTGGTGGCACTGTAGAGTAAGCACAGGACTGCTAACCACAGGCTGGCAGCTCAGACTAGCTGTTCAGTGGAAGAAAGATGAGGCTTTCAGCTCCTGTGAAGATTTTTAGTCCTAGAAATCCATACAAAGTTGCTATGGGTCAGAACTAACTCAACAAAAGTTACTGTGATTGTTAGACTAATCTACAACAACAACAACAACAACAACAACAACAATGACAGAATAAATTCTGTAACATTTCATAACTACTTTTCCTTGGGGGAAAAAAGCAGTATCTTTTAGCAAATTTTCAGAGGTGTCATATCTTTCAAAATTTTGTATAAAATTCTTGTATACCAGTAAAGCTGCTTGTTTGATTTTTCCTCTTTATTTTTCTGGGGCAGGGGGGTGTTGATGTGGAGTTTGCTAAGAATATTAATATCTTTTTGATTCACCCTAAATATCTCAGAGTAAACAGTCACTTTCATTAATAAAGATGGGGAAATTGGTATAATGGGATGTAATAGTTCACAAATAACAAGGGTTATCCAAAATCACTTTGGATTTTGTTGTTAATGCATTTCAGAATGAAATATTCTGACACCAGATACAGCCAAGTAGTCAGCAATGTCATATTTTAGGCCTAGTGCTAATACTTCCCTGGGCCTCATTCTTATTAATGGAAAATGCTGACCTTCTAGGTAAGTCCCTCAGTCATGGAAGACTATTGGCAAACATATATATAATTTTTTAAAAGTGAATTGAGTGATAGTTTACATGGGAGAATACTGGTTTTATACTCATCATCTCATTGCCATGATTACAATCCCCTTTGTACATCATCAATCAACACTATTTGCTTCTGCTCCCTCTTTTTTTTTAGGGGGGGTGATATTCACCAAAACACTCAGGAACATATAATCATTTAAACATTTAAACAACCAAAGGGCAAAATGTGTATATTTTTGTAGAAACAAAGAACAAGTGCAATTCTCGCCATTGTCTTAGGAGTCTTCAATAACCATTTACTATATCTTACCACACTGAATTGAATTTGTTCATTGACTAACCCCCACCTTGGCCTCTTACCTCCTTGATATAATTACTTCCAATAACTTCCTCTTAAATTTCACTTCAGCCACTCACTGCCAGAGTCATATGAGGGATTCTGTTAACCTTCTAAGAATGCTTTTTATTGAAAACTATGAACTCAACAACTTAAATCTTCTCCTTAGCCTTCAACTTTTCAGCTTGTTGTTTAAACTTTTTTTTTTTTTAAAGCTGTCTCCAACATCCAGTCTAGTGACGCCTTTATTTATCGTGACTACCATCTGTGATTTGCCATTCTTTTTGGTACCTATGTGTTTAAATTCCAACCTTGGATGAATCCAGCTGCCTTCTCTCTTTGTATCTCCATATAAACCTAGGATTGTTGTTGTTTTTAAGTGCCGCTGAGTCAGTTCCGACCCATAGCGACCCTGTACAAGGTTTCTGAGGGTGTAAATCTTTACAGGAGTAGAAAGTCTCATCTTTCTCCTGCGGAGCTGCTGGTAGTTTCGAACCGCTGACCTTCAGGTTCGCAGCCCGATTCGTAAGCACTACGCTACCAGAGCTCCTTCAACCTAAGATTTAAAAAAAAAAAAAAAAAACTAATGAGAAAATAAATTAGTATCATTATAATCATCAACCTTGATTGGGTCTCTGGAATTCCTCTAAAAGTTTATTCCATAATGCAAGAGAGAAATATGTGTAATAACTTTTGTCTGATGCAAAGTCTTGTATACCAACTGATGGCCAGACAAGAAATATATTAAGCTTTACTAATATGTTTGGATCTTGGCTAAAAGCAGAGATACCAGAAATCTGTTTACTTGTGGTTTATTAACTATGCAAAGGAATTCGACTGAGTGGAGCATGACAAACTATAGATAATATTGCTAAGAATGAGTATTCCAGAACATTTAATTGTGCTCCTGAGGAAACTATGCACAGACCAAGAGGCAGTCATTAAATCAGAACAAGGGGATACTCAATGGTTTAAAAGCAGGAAAATTGTGTGCCAGGGTTGTGTCCTTTAAAAATATTTGTTCAATCTGTATGCTGAGCAAATAATCCGAGAAGCTGGATTATATGAAGGATAATGTTGCATCAGGATTGGAGGAAAACTCTTTACCAACCTACAATATTCAGATGACATAACTTTGGTTGCTGGAAACAAAGAAAAGGACTTAAAATATTTACTGAAGAAGATCAAAACCTTCAACATGGACTGCACCTCAATTCAAAGAAAACAAAAATCCTCGCAAGTGGATCAATAAATAACTCCATATTAAGTGGAGAAAGGAGTCCTGGTGTAGCACTGTGGGTTAATGCGCTGGACTTCAAAGTTGCTTTGAACTGCTTGGCTGGCAGTTCAAGCCTACCAGTCACTCCTTGGAAACCCTATACAGCATCGCTATGGGTCGGAAACAACTCGAAGACACTTAACAACAAATGGAGAAAAGATTGAAATTGTGAAAGACTTCACTTTCCTTGGATCTATAATTAATAGTCATGGAAGCGGCAGTCAAGAAGTGAAGTGACATACTGCATTAGGCAAATCTGCCACAAAAGATCTCAGAAGTGTTCAAGAGCACTGATGTCTGTTTGAGAACTGAAGTACTTCTGAACCAAGCCTTGGTATTTCCAGTTGCCTCATATGCATGTGAAAGTTGGACAACGAAAAAGGAAGACCATAGATTTGATGCATTTAAATGATGGTTTTGGTAAAGAATATTGAAAGTACTATGTATTGTTAGAACAAACAAATCTATATTGGAAGAAATACAGCCGAATGTTCTTTAGAAGCCAGGATGGCAAGACTTGTTGTCTTGTTACTTTGACATGTTATCAGGAGAGATTAGTCACAGGAGAAGGACATTATGTTTGGTAAATCAGAGGTTTCAATGAATAAGAGGAAGACTCCCAACAAGATGGACTGACACAGTGGCAGCAGCAATGAGCTCAGAGTAACAACAACTAAGAGGATGACGCAAGCCCTGGCCGTGTTTTGTTCTGTTGTGCATAGGGTGTCTATATGTTGGAACCAACTCAACAGCACATAACCACTACAATAATAAGTTTACATAGAAGACTATGGACTAGGTTTTTTAACTCAGTCAGTCAGCTGGTGTTTATCCTCCCACTACCTCCACATGATGGTGACCTTGTCATTGAATGGATGCAGAAGCGAAAGAAATTATCTTTCAAGTCTAATATTTGTCCTGATATCTAATTCTCTCTGGTAGCACAGTGGTTATGAATCAGGCTGCAAACCGCAAGGTCAGCAGTTCAAAACTACTAGCTGCTCCGCAGGAGAAAGATGAAGCTTTCTGGCTCCCATAAAGATTTACAGCCTCGGAAACCCTGTTCAGAGTCGCTATGGGTCAGAACCAATTCGATAGCACTTAACAACAAAAACAACAGTATCCAAGTGATGATTTTTTATTACAGTGGAAGCTTAGGTCAGTCATTCTTAATACCTTGACACTTTGATGGTAGTTGCAACACGGTACTCTGTTCTAAAACCTTAGTACAATGAGGCTATTGGATAGATAGCTATTCTGCTGTGCATAGAATGTAGTAATGATTTTTGTCAACTCTTTAATTTTGTTGCTTATTACCATTTCTTAAGTTCTTATAGTTTCTGTGGTTTAGTAGTTTTTATAGGCATGATATTTTGGGCATTCACATATAATTTCCTTGTTTTTATTCGTTACATTCTAATTATACTTGGTATTCATTTGGAACATTTATCTCTGATTTCTGTCTTATAAAATAAAACTTGTCACAAGCTTTAGCCCTGTATCTGCCTTATAACAATGATGAATCAATATAGCAATCAAAGTTGAATAAAATATTTTATCCTCCCCAGGTTTGGTATGAGCTAATTATGCATTTAATAAATCCTTTCAGTAAAGGAAGTAAAGTTACTAGGAAGAATATATCTCGTTCATTTTTTCTGAGGTCAAGGTAGACTCATTTCTTTGATCATCAGTATTATTCTTGAAAACTTCACAGCAATGCAATAAACATTTGGTCTCAAGAAAGTGCAAATGTGAAATGCCAAAACCACAAAAATAGTGACTTTATACATCAAAAATCAAAGTGACATTCTTTTGAACCATGCTGAGAAATATGATGTGATTGGTTGATTTGTATACTAATAGTCATATGTTCCTGTTGGCTGTGTTTGGTGAGCCATTTTCTTTTACATGATGTCTTTTTGCAATCTTTTATGTTTTCAAGCTATATTACAGGAAAATGGAGGCACTGTTTATAATGAATTTTCCTGTGATGTGTGAAATGTGTCAAATTATTGTATTCTAAGCTAATACCAGGTGGCCTGGTGGTGCAGTAGTTAAGTGCTCAGCTGCTAACTAAAAGGTCAGCAAGTGTGAAACCCCCCCCCCCCACCGGCCTCCAGCTACTCTCCAGGGTAAAGTTGTAGCAGTTGGCTTCCATAAAGATTTCCATTTTGGAATCCCAGTGAGGCAGCTCTATTGTAGTCTTGGTGTGGTGCTGTGGATTAATGTGCTGGATTGCAAGGTCAGTTTGAACTGCAAGGTTGGTGGTTCAAGCTCACCAGTTGTTCCTCAGAAACTCTGTACAGAGATGCTGTGAGTCAAAGCCAGCATGATGGTAGTTAGCAACAGCAACAACTGTATTCTATAGGGGTGCATTGAGTTAGAAACTTGATGGCAATGGATTTGGTTTGGTTTGGTTTGGGAGCTCATTCCACAGAGTAGATTTTTGATGACGCTTAGCCTAAGCCTTTCTTTTGAAAAACGTGCATATTAAAGAGTCCATTAAATAACTAGAATCCATAGTTTCTACATAAATTATCAGTTATTCACTGATAACATTTAGGTTATCATGAGACTTCTTGAGTCTTAAGTAATGATAGGCTCTTTAATGTTCTATTGATTTGGGCCCTACTTGAATACGATCTTTCAAACAAATGGAAGACCTTCAAAGAAATTAAACAATAAGTAGAAGAAACTTATTGCACTATGAATTTCTCACTTATGTTTTCATACTATGTTTTATTTTATGTCAAAACTCCATTTTGATTCATCTTAATTTTGGAGTGTTAAATGTTGAATATATGCTGAATCTGGTATATTCAATTATTTTTTATTCAAATTAAAAAGTGTTAGTAATAAAATCAGATCACAGAATGAACAAATATAAACACATGTATCTATGGAGTTCTGTTGTGGCATTATAGGATCAGCAATGGACTATAAGATCTGTTTGAACCGAAAGATCAGTAGTTCAAACTTAACAGCTACTGCTCGGAACCCCTATACAGTGGTGCTGTGAGCCAGAAACAACTTGTTAACACTTAATAACATGAGTGTCAAGTTTATAACTCTTTTTCAACTTGAATTTTTTTTTTTCTTTTTATTACTGTAACAATCTAAAAACAAAATGAGGCTCATAAATTTGACAATGTTGTATTTCATTATCTGTCAGAATACTGGTAGCGTCAAGAAGAGTGTTTGAAAATGTAAATGAGAAATTCACAGTGCAATAAGTTTCTTCTACTATTTAACGTCTTTGAAAATCTTCCATTTGTCTGTTTCAGCATTCAATATTTTGCCATATTATACCACACATAGTCCTTAAAAATTTCACTGTCCCTGTAGAGAATGAGAATGTAAGAAGAGTGAAAAAAGTCAAATAGCATCTTAGTATTTTTAGTATTGGAGTCCTAGTGCGGCATTTTAGGATAAGGACTGGACTGCTAACCATAAGTTCAGGAGTTCAGACCCACTAGTTGTTCCATGGAAAGCCTATACAGGGTCACTATAAGTGAGAACCAAGTCAACAGCACCTAACAACAAACCATTAGTATTAAATAAATATATAGTATTATTAAATAGTATTATTAAATTATTTTGACCTTGTGAAGTCCTTGGTAGGATGTCTGAGATATTCAGAGGTACTTTGAAAAATTGTGAGTGAAGATAAGCATATTTTATATTTATAGTTCTTTTTTTGTATCTGTACATTTTCATCAACTATATTTATAATAACTATCTTGCAGATGAGTGTGGGTTTTTTTTAATTTAGGGTTTTTTTGTGGATTGAGTGAAAGTTTACAGGGCATATCATCAGTTTTACATTCAACAACTGATATACCTTGTTTCATTACATTGATTATAATCCACTCCATGTACCATCAGTTAACAGTATTTCTCTCTATCCACTTTAGCTTTTTTTAAAAAAACACACAAACAAAAAAAAAAAA
>NW_006408548.1:8389487-8391460 GCF_000296735.1 Chrysochloris asiatica | reverse complement strand
CTACTGCTCTGAGTATAGGTCAGGTTCATCATGAAGATGTATCTTCTGTCACTGTAGCTGTTCCAGTCTGCTTGTCCTTTCTAAGTGGGAATGTCTCACCTCAAAAGGTTGTGGATGGGACTCAGGATTCCACCTAAGGTCCTATACTCTGTAAAGGCTTTGCACGAGGCCTTTTTTACTGGACAAGTTGTAGAACCCCTTTTAGGTATTCCAATCAGTTATAGGCTGAAGGCGGGCTTTCAAGTATTCTCTAATGTTTCTCAACATTCCTTTCTATCCCACTTGTGTCTATTTTACAATAGTAGGCAACAGATGAGTGTTTTTATTGCTTACAAGTTTACAGTGAAAATTCTTACTAGGGTATATATTTCTGTATGTACATAGATTTATGTTGAGATTAGTATTTAAAAGTCAATTACTGAGTTGAAAGGTATTTTTAAAATCTAATGTGTGGCTCCCATTTGAAAAAAAAAAATAATAATGTTTAACTGAAACAAAATGATGTAAGCTCCTGTTTCCCAGCTCCTGAAATACAATGCAGTAATAAATTTTAATTTCCTATCAATTTGATAACTTAAAATATTATCTTTTGTTTTAATTATGATTTCCACCTTTACTGCTGAGTTTGAACCTCTTTGCAAGTATATGCTGCTAGTTATTTACCTAATTAGTTCATTTTTTTTTTTTACTGGTTTGCTCTTTTTAACATATTTGATAAGTTGTTGTTAAGTGCCATGGAGTTGGCTCTGACTCATAGTGTCCCTGTATAGGGTTTCTGAGGAGCGACTGGTGGGTTTGAACTGCTAACCTTGAGGTTCAAACCAACCTGTCGTCCAGTGCTTATGCTACAGTGCCAAATATTAACCTAATTAACCTTTGACTTAAGTCTCCTGAATGTTTGTCCCAATAAGTACATTAGCTACTTTTGACAGACCTCCTTCAGTTTATTGATACAGAATTGCAGTTCACATTTCACAGGTGCTCTTGTCATACTATGATTTGTATGACTTTGAGAACTTTTAGTAGTGACATTCTGGTAGTTATACACCCATTTTCTCAACCTCCAGGAAGCCATGGTGGCATAATGGGTTAAATATTTAACTATTAACCCAAACGCTGGTGATTCAAACTCACTGCTTCATGGGAGAAAGATAAGGCAGTCTGCTTCTGTAAAAACTTATAACCTTGAAAACCTGAGTTCTAGTCTAGCCTGTGGGTGGCTAGGAGTTAGAATTGACTAAATGGCTTTGGGTTTTGGTGGTTGTCTGGCTCCAATGTACAGGAAATTCCCAATATAATCAATATAATACATTTAGATACAAAAATCTTTGGGGACTACGTTTTTTTTTTTTTTTTTTTTTTGAAGATCTTCAGGAAATGGTAGTTTCTATAATTGGAGTAATACATCAAAATAGATGAATTCCAAAATTATAATAATTTCTGAAATTATCCTGAGGCAAAATGTGCTCTGCTTCATAAGTGTTTCCATTTTCCTGTTAGGAAGAAGAGATACAGTCTGAAACCCAAGTTTAATTTTTCCCTAGGCATAAAAGAGAAGAGTTTAGTAATTACTTATCTTTTTCATCCGACTATTTAGTGTCGTCTTTTCCTATCTTTGCCAATGATTGCAAAAAATAAGGATCCTTATAAGGAGAAAGTGTTCTGCTATTGGAATGGATTTCTTTAGACATTTAATTATGCTTTTACCTTCAACTTATTCTTTGGTATATTTCACAGATTTTTACATTATAACAACTTCCTCACAACACATTACTTTGAATTTGCTTTTTCCTTTCTGTGTGCACTATCCATGCTGTATTATTATTAAGTAAATATAAAGAGCCTTCAAAAAGTTCATGCAAAGATTTTAATATCTTTTTGCTAGGTTTAGTTGTTGTTTTTTACTTTTTATTATGAATTGAATGAAGGTTTACAGGCAAGCTCATTAGCTTTACATTCAGCAAATGTAAACA
>NW_006408548.1:8386313-8389152 GCF_000296735.1 Chrysochloris asiatica | reverse complement strand
TGCTATCACCACTTTTCTAGATAGGTATCTCATTCTCCACTCATGCTCTTCCTTCTTAATGGTCTTGGGATCGTCTGGTCCTGAAATGAAAGATTAACTACAACCGCCTTTTAGTTGCACATCTTCTGCAATTGTGACACTCACAATTAATCTTGCTAGCAATTGCTCTGTTTATGCCAGTTTTTAAATTGGGTTGTTTGCCTTTTTATTGTAGCAGTATTGTGGTATTAATACAAAATTTAGATATTAGTACCTTATCAGACACGTCGCTGCAAAAATATTTTTTCCCTTTTCATTCTTTTGGTGAAACGTTTTGATGCACATAAGTTTCTAATGTTTAGGAAGTTCCAATCATGTATTTTGTCTATTACTGTTTGTGTGTTTTTTGTAATGTTCGATAGTGTATGTATAAAATGCATTAAAGCCCCTAAGTTTGTCCCTGCTTTTTCATGGATAATCTTTATACTTCTAGGTTTTAAATTTTGGTCTTTAATCTATATTGAGTTACTTTTTCTATATGATGTGAGATAAAGGTCTTCTTTCATTCTTTTGCAAGTTGATTTCCAGTTTTTCCAGAACCATTTGTTGAAGATACTATCTCTTCCCCATTTAATGTGTTTAGACCCTTTGTCAGAGATCAGTTGCCGGTATGAGGATGGATCTACGTCTCGATTTGCATTTCAGTCCATTGATCTATATATCTTTCATTGTACCAGTACCAGGCTGTTTTGACCACTGTGGCTATATAGTAAATTTTGAGATTAGAAAGTGAGATGTCTCCAACTTTCTTCTTCTTAAGCGGTGCTTTGCTTATCCAAGGTCTCTTTCCTTCCCATATAAAGTTCATGATAATTATGTCCATCTCTTTAAAGAATGTTGTTAGACTCTGGATTGGTATTGCATTATATTTGTAGATTGCCTTGGGTAGTATTGATATTTTGACAATGTTCAGTCTTCTTATCCATGAGCATGGTTATTCTTCCATTTTTACAGTCTCTTTTGGTTTCTTGTAGTAGGGCTTTGTAGTTTTCCTTATAGAAGTCTTTTGTTTCTCTGGTTAGATTTGTTCCTAAATATTTCATACTTTGGGTGGCTATTGCAAATGGTATTGTTTCCTAATTTGCTTTTCAGAACTGTCTTTGTTAGTATAGAGAAATCAAATGATTTGTGTATATGAATGTTGTACCTTGCTACTTTCACAACTTTTCCAATGAATTACAATAATTTTCTTGCATAGTCTTTGGATTTTCTATTTATGGAATCATGTCATCTACAAATACAGAGAGGTTTGCTTATATTTTTATCCAATTGGTATGCTTTTAATTTACCTTTCTTACTTGGTGTTTCTGGCACTTTCAACACAGTATTGAAAAGTATTGGTGATAAAGTATTGACAACACTTTCAACACAGTATTGTAAAGGAGTGATACTAATGGGCATCCTTGTCTGATCCCTGTTCACAAAGGGAATCTTTTCAGTTTCTTTCCAGTGAGAGTGATGTTGACTGTTGGTTTTGTGTATATGCTCTTAATTATGTTGAGAAATTTCTCTTCAATCCCTGTTTAGTTGGCTGCTTTGATCAAGAATGGGTGTTAAATTTTGTCAAATGTCTTTTCTATATCAATCGATATAATCATGTGGTTTTTCTCCTTTTTTAAATTTATATAGCAGATTATGTTGATTGCTTTTCTAATATTGAACCATCCTTGCATTCCTGGTATGAATCCCAGTTGGTCATGAAGTATCATTTTTTTATATTGTTGAATTCTATTGGCTAGGATTTTGTTGAGAACTTTTGCATCTATATTCATAAGGGATGTTAGTCTATAACAGTTTTTATAGTGTTGTCCTTACTTGGTTTTGCTATGATGGTTATGTTCTCAATGTAGTGCATTGGGGAGGTTTCTATCCTTTTGTATATTTTGGAATAGTTTTAGTAAAATTGCTGTCAATTCTTCTTTGAATGTTTGGCAAAATTCACCAGTAAAGCTATCTGGGCCTAGACTTTTTTAATGAGCTGATCATTTTTTTCTCTTGTTATAGGTCTGTTCAAATTTTCTACTTCACTTTGTGTTATTTTAGTTAGGCTGTGTTTTTCTAAAAATCCACCAATTTCTTCCAGATTTTCAAAGTTACTGGAATACAGTTCTACATAGTATTGTTATTATCTTTTTTATTTCTGTTGTGATGTCACCCATACCCTTGCTTATGTATCTTTTCCTTGTTTATTTTGTCAGATTTGCCTATGGTTTGTCAACTTTATTAATCCTTTCAAAGAACCAATTCTTGACTTGTGGGTTCCTTCTATTGTTTTTTGGTTTCTTTATTATTTCTTTTCTTTTGGTGACTCTAGCCTTTGCTAGTTTTTTTCTAACTGTTGGAGGTAATGTGTTTATGTGTTGATTTTGGTTCTCTCTTCTTTTTGGATTTGTGGTTTTGTTGCTATAAATTGCCTTATCAGAACTGTTTTTTTTCTGTGTCCCAAAGGTTTTGGTACATTGTGCTTTCATTCTCATTAGCTTCAAGAAAAATTTTAATTTCTTTATTTGTTTTTAATACCCAGTGGCTTTTAAGCAGTATGTTATTCAGTTTTAATGTATTTGATTTTGTTTCCTTGATTAGGCTACTGTTGGTTTTTAATTTTATAGCATTGTTTTCGGTGAAGACAGTTCATCATATTCTGATATTTTAAATTTTATTGAGAATTGCCTTGCGGCCTAACATATGTTCTATTCTGTGGAATGTTCCACATGCACTGGAAAAGCGTGTATCTTGCTGTTGTTGGTTGAACACTCTATAAATCTAGGAGGTCAAGTTGATTGATTATGTTATTTAGTTC
>NW_006408548.1:8374062-8383088 GCF_000296735.1 Chrysochloris asiatica | reverse complement strand
GCATATCGTTTTCCAGTTCTGCCAGCACCATCTGTTGAAAAGACTATCACCTCCCCATGCGAGATATTTAGGTGTTTTGTCAAAAATCAGTTGGCTGTATGTAGATGCATTACCTTGCTTGTTTTTGATGGCCATTAGCATGATAATTTTTTTCTACCTTTTAATTTTCAATTTGTTTGTTTTTGAGTGTAAGGTGTGTCTCTTGTAGACATCATATTGAAGGTTCTGTCTCTTGACTGGTGCATTGTACTGTGTGATTTTTTGTGGTGCTGCACTTTTGTTTGTTCCACAGTTTTTGCTGAGTTGACTTCATTTTTTTTGTGTGTGCTGCTTCTCTTCAGTTTCTTCATAATTTTACTGTTTACAAAATCTTCATGAATTTCCCTTTTCTTGATTTGATGTGAAGGAGTATTATATATTTTTTTAAGTTACCCTGTAATTTATTAAATTCTTTCCCAAATTAAAAGTGTGTTTTATCCTGAAATCTACTAGATTTCTCCATTTGATATTCTATAACTGTACTTTCTGCTCTGTGGTTGTCTTCATTTTAGTAGATTGGTATCTCTGATTTCCTGTGTTCAGTCCTATAGTCTTGTATCTGGATTTAATTCGGGGTGGAACAGACATGTATTTCACTCTATGGTAGTTGACTGCTTTTGTTGGTTCTCAGTTCAAAGGACTTCTTTTAGTATTTTTTGTAAAGTTTTCTGGGTTTTTACAAAATTCTTTAATTTTTGTTTATCCTGAAATGCTCTAATTTCTCTGTCTTATTTGATTGACAAACTTCCTGAGTATATGATTCTTGGTTGTCAGCTTATTTTCTTTCAGAGTTTTGTATATGTCTCCCCATAGCTTTCTTGCCTGCCCTGCCTGTTTTCTGCTGAGAAGTCAGAATTGAACCATACTGGTTTTCATTTGTAGGTAACATTTCAATTGCCCCAGCTGCTTTCAGGATTCTTTCCTTGTCTTTGATTTTGGTGAATTTGATTATGATATGTCTTAGTGATTTTCTTTTATAGTCTGTCCTGTTTTGGGGTTTATTTGACTTCCTGAATACTTATCATCTCATCTTTTATGATGTTAGGAAATTTTCTTCTAGTAGTTCTTCAGTTATCTTTTCTGTTTTTTTTGTTTTTTTTTTTGTCTCTTCCTGTTCCAGAATTCTGAACATCTATAGGTTATTCCTCTTCATATTGTCCCACATGAATCTTAGTCTTTCTTCAGATATTTTTCATTCTTTTTTCTTATTATTTCTCTGTCTTACTAGTATTGAGAAATTTGTCTTTAAGCTTGCTGCTTCCCTGGTTAGGGTCCCACATTCCGCTCATGCTCTTCTTCTTTGATGGCCCTAGGGTCCTCTGTTCCTGGAATATTAAGATTAACTACTCCCCACCTTTGTTACAAAACTTCTACCTTTATAGTTGTGACAATCACAATTCGTCATGATAACAATTACTCATTATTGAATCAAAAGAATCCTATCTCCATCTCCCTCTTGAAAACTTTTAAGTCAGCCACTTCATGCCTTTATAGTCCCACCCCATTTTAGGTAGCCAATGTCTGAGTTGCCCATCCCTATCAACCTGTATACTGAGAGGATAGGCTTGATCCTTGATGTGAGGACTCCTTCCTTCCCAGTTGTAGTTTTGAGTTACTACATCCCTAAGTATAAGGAGCTCTGGTAACGTAGCGGTTATGAACCTGGCTGCTAATCTCAAGGTTGGAAGTTCGAAACTACCAGCCGTTCCACAGGAGAAAGATGAGGCTTTCTGCTCCCGTAAATATTTACACCCTCAGAAACCCTGTGCAGGGTCACTATGAGTCGGAACTGACTCCACGGTACTTAACAACAACAAAACACATCCATAAGTATAGTTCAAGTTCATCAAATTGTAGCAATTTACAAATGCTTCCTTTATCAAATTTCTTTATCTTCTTCTAGTGGGGCTCTGGTCGTCAAGCCATTTAAGCTAGGTCAAATGGGTACTATCTGCAAGTTGGGACCTTCTACTCTGATCCTTTTCAGAGCAGTTGGTAGTGGTACCTGGGGATCATCTAGTTGTTCTGATCAGAGTTGTAGAGACTGATGTTCATGTGTTCCAATAGTTCACTGGATTGATTCTGAGCATCTTCAGTTTTCACCACTCTTCTTTCTTCTACACATTGAGAAACTAAGGTACTTTTTTCTCTCACTGCCCTATGTTTAATAATTTAAAAAATTATTTTTAGGGATAGGTGTGGGTGGATAAGAATACATGTGGGTGGATAAGAATACATACTTATTTAGTAAGATTGTATTTACTTAGAAATGTCCCAATTTTGCTATCTTATTTTATTGGATATGCGATTCTAGGTTGGCATTTCTTTTTTTTCTTGTAGAGCTTTATATATGTCATTTATATGTCATTCCACTGTCTTCTTTCCTGTGTAGTTTCTGCTGAGAAATCAGAGATTAGTTTTATTAGTTTTCCCTTGTAGACTGCCTTTTTTTGTTGTTGTGTTTTCCTGGAGCTACTCTCAGGATTTTTTCATTGTCAGTGAGTCTGAAAGTTTTAATTATAATGTGTTTTGGTGATTTTCTTTTGAGGTCTATCCTGTCTGGAGTTCATTTAACTTCCTGCATGGCTATCTTCTTGTTACAAAAGCTTTCTCTAGCAACTCTTGGACTATTTAGTCTAGGGTTTTGTTTTTTCCTGTTCTGGAATTCTAATCACACTTAAGTTATCCCTCTTGATTGTTGTTGTTAAGTGCCGTTGAGTCGGTTCCGACCCATAGCGACCCTGTACAGGGTTTCCGAGGGTGTAAATCCTTACGGGAGTAGAAAGCCTCATCTTTCTCCCGCGGAGCGGCTGGTAGTTTCGAACCGCTGACCTTGAGGTTCGCAGCCCGGTTCGTAACCACTACGCTACCAGAGCTCCTTATCCCTCTTGATAGTGTCCCACATAAATCTTAGGTTTTCTTCATATTTTAAAATTCTTTTTATTATAGTTTTTCTTGAAGATGAGTGTTGTGAAATATGTCTTCAAACTCACTGATTTGGGCTACCATTGATTGAATTCTATTTTGCCCTTGCAACGTATTATTGATTTCTAAAATCTTAGTATGCTTCCTTACTTTTGCTGATCTTGTCCTCAATTTGTTGAAGGTACCTTAGCATTCTTTTAAATTCCTGATCAAGCAGTTCGGATTCCATTTCTGGTATTAAATTTTCTGACTATGTTTTGGCCAGTTGTTTGAGGCACTCTCCCTTCTTTCTTTGTGTGTGCTGAAATTGTCTTTTTCTTCCAAGACATTTGTTGATTGTATGTTGGTGTGTTCTCAGGTACTCACCACCTGTGTCCTGGTGGATGTGATAAAGACTGGAAGTCTGAACACACTTCCTAGTTTGAGGTTTGTGTGACATAGTTCTGGGTAGGTTCATGTACCTCTGAAAGGGTCCCAGGTAGATTCTGCACAGGTGGTAGTAGTCCTAGCTGCTGTATTGGCAATGAATGGCAGGATTGGCCACACCCCAGCTACCAGAATGACAAGAAAACAAGGGAGGACTGCATACTCCTTACCTCCCTCTTGCAGCCCCATCCCTGTGCCTGCATGTCGATGTCATGTAAATCCACACCAGCTGCCAGTCCACCTGTTTTTCTTCTCTATCACTGCTCTTGTTCCGCTTACTTTTCTAATTAGCACTCTGTCCACCTCTCTGTCCTATCTTCTGAAGCCCCATATTCCAGGATCACCATCTATATCTATTTCATTTGTTTTCCCATGCCTTTGTTGCCGAGGGTTTATTCAGTGCAGCTGCCTACTCAGCCATCTTACCCTGACTCCCCACAAAACTACTTTTAAAACTTTTGAGACTTTGTTCAGATTAGATTTATTGATCAATATTAACTCTAGATATCAAGATTCAGATAGGAGATAATCATTAGAATATTGCTGATGTTGCTAAGTGCTGCTGAGTTGATACTAACTCATAGTGACCCTGTATAGGGTTTCCCAGGACCGGCTGGTGAGCTTAAACCTAAGACCTTGTGTTCAAAGCAACCTTGCAGTACAGCACAGTAACCCACAGCACCATAGTGTAGTCAATTTAGGCTCAGCTTTTGAAAGCCTACCTACTATATCCAAAGGAGTTCTAGTAGTGTACTAGTTATGAATCAGGCTGCAAACCTAAAGGTCAGCAGTTCGAAACTACCAGCTGTTCCGCAGAAGAAAGATGAGGCTTTCTGCTCCCGTAAACATTTACAGCCTTGGAAACACTGTACAGAGTTGCTGTGAGTCGGAACCGAGCCATGGCACATAACAACAACAACCACATCCAAGATCTTATTTGACATGGTTCAATGACTCAATTGATATTTGTTGACTAAATGAATGAATAGTGATGATATTTACCATTTAAATACAAAAACAATAACAACCATTGCCATTGACTCAATTCCAACTCATAGGAACACTATAGGACACAGTAGAATGGCTGGCCCATGAGGTTTCTAAGTCGGTAAATCTTTAAAGAAACAGACAGGACCCATCTTCCTCCCATGGAACAACTGCTGAGTTTGAACCTTTTTGGTCAGCAGCTGAGCACTTTGATCACTAAGCCATGAGGGCATCAAAATTCTTATATAACTACTATGTTTGAATAATGGCAGCCCTGAGATACACATGTCCTACTGTCCAGAACCTACAAATATGTTGTCTTACATGGTAAAGGAGACTGTATATCTGATTGATCTAAGGATCTTGCTATCGGAAGATTATCCTGGATTTTTTTTAACAGATCAGATGTAATTATTATGGTCTTTATAAGAGGAAGGCATGGGGATCAAAGTTAGCATTAGGAAATGTGATGATGAAAGAGCTTGTGATGTGAGGAAAGGGGCCAAGAGCCAAGAAATTCATATGGCCCTGGAAGTAGAAAGTGGCAAAACTAAAAAGGGGCATCTGTTCCAAAACCACTATTCTAAAACCTTGTGCAACCCTTGGTTTTAGAATTGTGACCTCTAGAACAATAAGGAAATAAACCTGTGTGTTGTTAGCTACTAAGCTTGTAGTGACTTGTTACAGTAACAAGAGGAAATAAACACACTTTATTCCTGTTTCTTTCTAAAACCTATGCTATTTAAATATTGTCTCTATAACCAGATATGATTGTGCTTAACACTTAAATGTGAACAACAATATTATCTGATCTAAGTTCAACACCCTTATTTATAACTAGCTACTATAGTTTATGTAAAGGAGCTCTGGTAGAGCAGTGGTTACAAATCGGGCTGCGAACCTAAGGTCAGCAGTTCGAAACTACCAGCTGTTCCGTGGGAGAAAGATGAGGCTTTCTGCTCCCATAAAGATTTATAGCCTCAGAAACCCTGTACAGGGTCGCTATGAGTCGGTTCTGACTCCACGGCACGTAACCACCACCACCACCACCATAGTTTATGTAACGCTTGTTCAGTGTGCTTCTTTCAAATCAAATGTTCGTCCTGTCTTTGTTTCATAACAGTAAGTACATCTAATTAAAAGATGTACTTTTTCAGAAGCAGTAGGTTGGATTTACAGAAGTAAATCCCCATCTCTTTATTTTAGGTAATATAGGTACAAAACAAGGGGACTGGGTCATGTAGATAAAGGCAGGACTTTTGTGATTTTATGTTACCAGCGAAGGTTGATCCAAAAACATTGATATTATTGGAAATATGTTCATATGCAGAAAATTGATCAAATCCATGGCATTAACTAGGTTTTTTACCCCTAGTTCATGAGTGGAAAAGGTATTGCATCTGTTGTTTATATTGCAGATGAAGAACTACAAGGAGCTAAATGTAAAAAATTTGTCTCTATTACTCTGTTTAGAGAAACTTTAACATATGCCTCTTAGTGGGAAACTATTGACTAAAACATTTGCCTGTATTTTCCTTTGCTTCATAACACAAATATATAGTTTTACTTTTTCTGTTCTTGGTAGTTGTTATGTCTATATCCAGAATACAAATAGATTCTGTACAAACTCCTAGATTATATAAATATTACTTATAAAATAACTGAGAAGGCACGTTCCCTAGAATTGATTCTCATGGGGACCTGCATAATCCATAATTTCTGATAAAATGGAGACCAATGAGAGAATTACACATCATAAAGGACATTTGATTGGACTAGTCAATAAATCCCACCACTAGCTATTAGGAGAATGTTGTAGTTAATGTTTGTTATGGAGTTCTGGTGTGACGGTGTGGGATAAAGCATTGGAGTGTAAGGTCGGCCGTTCAAATTCACCAGCCACAATTGTTTTGTTTTGTTTTTATCTTTCCCTTTTTAAAATTTTTTTTATTGTGAACTGAGTGATAGGTTACATGGGAGAACATAGGCTTTACAACATCATTTCATTGCAATGATTAAAATCTCTTCTATACATCATCATTCAACAGTATTTGCTTCCATTTCCTCTGGTTGTTTTTATGTGTGGTTTTTTTTTTCGGGGGGAGAGGAGGTGTAGTGGGGGCATACACAGAAACACTCAGGAATATATGATAGTTTAAACAACCAAAGGGCACAATCTGCAAGCCTCCCTCCTGGACATCAGCACTCAGTCCCTCTCTTTCCATGAGTCTAGAGTCCTCAGCTGCTCTGTCTCTCCATGTCCTCATCTCTGGTGTCGCTGCTTCTCTTGATAGGGCCCCACATTCTGCTAGTGCTTTTCTCCCTTGATGGTCATAGGGCCCTCTGTTCCTGGACTGTAAGATTAACTACTCCATTTTTGTTACAAAACTTCTACCTTTACAGTAGTGACAGTCGCAATTAGTTATAATAACAATTATTCATAAGAATCTTATCACCATCTCTTTTCACCAGACCCATCACCAGACCCATCTAGACAAGATGAAAACTATTCAGTGGTGACTCTGCCTTCTCCCACACACTCTTAAACTAAACTACCTCTTGAAAACTTGAAAACTTGTAAGACAGCCAAGCTGCCCATCCCTATCTAACCTGTATACAGAGGGGATAGGATTGATACTTGATGTGAATACTCCTTCCCTCTTAGTTGATATTTTTAGCTGCTACATCCATAAATATATGTCAGGTTTATCAAATTGTGGCAATTTACAGTAGTTTTCTTTATAAAAAAAAATTTTAAATAACTTTCTCTAGTTGATTTCTGATTATCAAGCCATCAAGGCTAGCTCAAATGGGTACTATCTGCAAGTTTGAGAGTTCTTGTATGTCTCCCCTCACTTCATATCAGCTGGATGCTTCACTCTCAGCTCTAGCCCTCTGTACCTCCTGCTCTTTGTAAACTCCTATGAGTCACATCTGACTCAAGCACACTTGACGTCACTTTGTTGTTGCTGTTAGCTGCCATTGAGTTAGTTCTAGGCTGTGTGATTTTTTGGAAGCAGATTCCCGGGTCTGTCTAACAAGCTGTGTCTGGGTTGTTTCTAATCACCAACCTTTTAGCTAATAGTCAGATGCTTAACCATTTGTGCCACCCAGGCCTTTAATGCTTTAAAGACTTATTGATAAAGGAGGTAATAATGCATCACACTGATTTGGTCAGAATAGGGTATGTCTTACTCTGGTGAAAAAAAAGAAAAAAAAAAAAAAATTCAAGTCTCAGTGGTTTAACTTCCCAAAAAATGTGGTGTCTTGTTCATGTTGCAAAGTTAGGTTGTTAGGGACTCTGTTGTACACAGTCACTGTGTTAAAGGAGGGTCTGCCACCTTGTATATGAACCACCTAGAACATGTGGCCTTCAAGAAAATGACTGCAAATGACTGGAAATGGAGAGGGTACATACATCATCATCCAAGTATTGACTCAGAAGTAACCTGGGTCACTTTTGTTAGTGTTCCCCCCAGGGATACTTAGAAACATAAAGATACGAAAGCAGGAATATTTGATAATCATGTTTTTGCCACACATTGACAATGCTTTCCAAGATGCCATGCACAGTATTAGGATAACTCAGTAAATATGCATTGCTGCTGTTGGTATTATCATCATCACTATGATTATTTTAGAGACAGTAAAGTTCATGTTTAAGAAATTGCCACTATTAACTCTATAAGGTCAAGCAAGCTTTCAAATATCCATTTCTTCATTTGGAAACTAGTTTCATCTCATCAGATTGTTGTGGGGCAAAATGAAAAAAATGGTGTCACAGTCATAGATTGAATCGTGTCCCCCAAAAAACACATGTCAATTTGGCTAGGTTGTGATTCTCAGTGATTTGGCATTTATGTAATGATGTATAATATGGCTGTTACATGATTGTTCCCCAAGATGTGATCTGAGGTGATAAACCATTAGAAAGGTTACAAATGAGCTGCAATACCCTTAATCTTATCACAAACACATGATGCCATGTAAAGGAGTTTTCAGGGGTGTAGACTGCAATACCTTTTATCTTCCAAGAGATAAAATACTATGAATTTGGATTTCTGGCCATCTGTGCTATTTCTGCTATAGTAGTATGAGATAACTAAGATAAACACCCTCTAGAAAATGCTAAGTTTTGTTGCTGTTACACACATTTTCCTCATAATTTTGTCTTTAAGTCAGTTGTTATTGTTGTTATTAAGTGCCGTCAAATTAATTCCTACTCATAGCGACCCTGTATAGGGTTTCTGAGGAGTGATTGGTGAGTTTGAAATGCTAACCTTGCTGTTCAAACAGACCCTGTGTTTTAGTGCTTATCCCACAGTGACAAAGCAGGACTCCTTAAATTGATTAACACCAATCTACATGTGTGTGCAGAGAGGTACATTAAGGTATGGCAAGTGTGCCATGTGCCCAGGCTGGCACTTGAAAGGGGCACTACTGACCCATTTCTAAAACAAATACACTCACATTTGAAAGCCTCCATGGGCCCAGGCAGACTCTGATCTTCTGCTGAAGGTTGAAAGAAAAGCTGGAAAAATAAAACAAAAATTTTGACCACATCATAGACCAGTTTTCATCACTGAAAGCAAGGGAGGTGCAGTTGTAATTTTCGTGTAGTGTCATAGTGTGTTCAGTAAAAGACAATT
>NW_006408548.1:8359260-8371047 GCF_000296735.1 Chrysochloris asiatica | reverse complement strand
CCCCTGAGCCTGCTTGTTCGGGTATTCTGTGTTGTTGTTGGCGGAGCTCTCTGCTATACGTCCACCTGATCCACCATCTTGTTTGTTCCTATTTGTACTTTTGAGCGTATGATATTTTGATAGTTTGGTAAAGCAATGAGTGTCAGAATTTTGGACAGGTGCACAATTTCAGTCCTTGCCATGGGAACTATTTTCTCTGTTTATGTGCTTTTAATCCTTGGTACAAAGATTTTTTATTTCATATTGTTGTTACAGTTAAGTGCCATAGAGTCAATTCCAACTCATAGTGACCCCGTATGGGTGTCCGAGGAGCGGCTGGTGAGATTGAACTTTCAATGCTGTGGCTCAAAGTGACCTTGCGGTCCAGCACATTGTTTATAAATAAATAAAACATTTCTGTTTTACTTGTGCTAGATAAATACAGTCGTTAATTATTCCCTCAACAGATGTTTATTAAGTGTCTACTGTGTTCCATAAGAAACCCTGGTGGAGCTGTGGAATCGACAGTGTGCTGCTTATTGCAAGGTTAATGTTTCAAGCTCACCAACTACTCCTCAGGAGAAAGATAAAAAAAGATTTACAATCTCAAAAACCCTTTATAGGGTGGTTGTGAGTCAGAATTGACTTGCCAGTAGGTTTGGTTTTCTTGGTTTACTGTGTTCCAGAGGCTGAAGATAAGTAATTGTCAATATAGACAAGGTCTCTAGTTTCATGAAACTTGAGTTTTGTGGCAGTAAAGAGGGAAACAGGCATTAAACATGGCAAATATCATTTCCATTTTAGATTAAGGGACCCTTTATGATCCAATAGTTATTGCATCCTGTGCCTAACCAAAAGGTCAGTGCTCCAAACCTAATCAGCTTTCTGCAGGAAAAAAGATTTGGTGACTTGCTCTCATAAAGTGTTCAGCCAAGGAAGTCTATTTGTTGTGAAGTGCCATCGAGTCAGTTCCGACCCATACATAGCGACCCTGTATAGGGTATCTGAGGAGCAGCTGGTGAGCTTGAACCACTGATCTTGCAGTTCAAACAGCTATAGGAACTCTATAGGACAGTTGTATTCTGTTCCACAGGCTCACTGTGAGTCAAAATCAACTCAAAGGCACAATCTCAGATCATGATAATTTTTAAGTATACTAAAACAATGATTTGGTAAAGACTAGGAGAATATTATAGTTTGGGTAGTCAAGGATGACAGCCTTTTTGAAGAGACATTTCAGCCAAAGTTTGAATGATATAAAAATGTGGAGGAGAAGTCTTTCTGGCAGGTGAAATTGCAAATACAATGGCCTCAAAGCGGAAGCTACCTTGACTCGTTTAAATGTGATTTGAGCTGAGTGAACAAAAGGCTGAATTGTGAGAAATGAGGCCATGGAAATAAGTAGGAACCTTTCTATGTCTGAAAAGAGTTTGATTTCCCCTCCTAAATTTAATAATAATAAAAAAAAAAACTATTGGAAATAGAGGGATATGACCTGATTTTCCTTTAGAAGGATTACTCTGACGAGTGAGTAGAAAATTGATAAAAAGAGTTATTGCAGAATCTTGGAAATGATCATAGTAGTTTGAATGAATTAGATGGGTGGCAGATGCAGGGCAGTAAAAAGATTGGGGATGTACTGAAGGCAGAGTCAAAAGTTAGGGAAGAGTGTGGAGGTGTGGCCATTCGAGGAGCAACAGAGGAGAGGAAGCAATTGAAGTAGCCTTGGAAATATGTGGTTAACTGTTTCCAAGGCAAACTGCCACCTTGTGCTTGAAACCAGATGACCAGGATGATGCCTAACTACCATTACTGACCATTTTGATCAATGATTCTATATCAAAGGGGTGATGAATGCAGAACAGACTTTCACATTCTCATGGACTATAGACTTTCTGGAATACTGATGGGGCACACTGCAGGGTATGCACTCGACCACAAGGTCAGTTTGAACTGCAAGGTTGGAATTTCAAAACTAACAGCCTCTCATTGGAAACCCTATACAGGGTCAGTATGAGCTAGAATCTACTTGATGGCACTTAGTGACAATGATCTGTATGAAAGCACTTAGTGACAATGATCTGTATGAAAGCAAACTACCACTTTAAGCAGCTGGTTGGTTTGAACTTCTGACCTTCTGGTTATCAGTGTTATACTCAACCACTATTGTCACCTGAGTCGCTTAAACCAAACAGTAGCTTAGCTTACCTAGTAAAAAATGTCTGCCTTGAGCATTATTCTTTTTCAAGATCTATTTGTTAAATGCCACTGAGTCAGTTCCAACTCTTAGCGACTCCAACATTGGGTGTTCAAGGAGCAGCTAGTGGCTTAGAACCACCAGTCTATCAGTTAACAGCTCAATGCTTATGAAATTGACAATAGCCAACTCAAAGATCAGATAGGAACCTTAGTGGTGGTGAGCTCATGTTGAAGGAGATAACAGCACAGAAAAGGAGAGTGACAATGGGTGAACAACTCAGGGACTACAATCGACATCACAGAATTATATATGTGGAAACTGTTGAGTTGGTGTATGTTTGTTATCATGTTCTCAACAAAAGCAAACTAAAAGAATGTGGAGGCAAAAGGAGTAAAATTCACAAATTTTGAATTTGAGAAATTATGTGGACAGAGCAAGGGTTATGCTTAGAGCCTATATTATGTATGCCTTTGAGAGATCTAATTGGTTGCTGTTCATATACTGATGTCTCAACCTTTTGAATAATGTAACAATGTATCTATTTTGGGTTCATTGCTTGTTATGCATGCAGTGTGAGGAATCAATACCTTTCCTGTCAGGTGTTTTGCTGTAAGAAAGTGTAGATTTTACCTTTGTTTTGTTGTTGTTGTTGTTGTTATGTTCCTTGGAGTCTATTCCAACTCATAGTGATTCTGCTTAGGGTTTCCGAGGCTGTAAATCTTTACGGGAGCAGATTGCCTCATCTTTCTCCCACGGAATGCCTGGTAGTTTCAAACTGCTGACCTTGAGGTTTGTAATCTCAAGGTCCCAATTTGTAACCACTACACTACTATAGCTCCTTTTACCTTTGCTTAGAAGCTCATAAGTGTCCTCTAAGGAAAAACTTGATAGAATTTACAAAGACTGGCTTAAATATCCAGGCAAATAAATGCTACGTATGAGTCAATGGAAAACTGCCTTTCAGTTGAGGATTCATTGAGGGCCTAAATGAATTGATTAGCCAGGAAGAAGGAATAGTTTTTAATCATAATAGGTTTGTATAGCTTCCGTGTTTTAAAGAGTCAGTTCTTTTTTCCTGATGAAAAATTAGACCTGGATTTTGAGTCAATTAAATAATATGCCACTCCCTTCATCATCTGATGTAGATCCTAGAAGACTCACATGATATGATAACAAAACACACATGATAGCATGGTTGTTATTAAGTGATGTTGATTAAGTTCAGACACACAGTGACCCTATATAGTGTTCCCAAGGAGCTGCTGGTAGGTTTGAACTGCCAGCCTTATAGCTCACAGTCCAGTGCAACACCAGGACTCTGATAACAAGATCTTTTGTTGTGCCTTTGAGTCAGTTCTGACTCATAGTGACCCTGTATAGGGTTTCTGAGAAGCAGATGGTGGGTTTGAACTGCCGACCTTGTAGTTCACAGTCTAGTGCGGATCCTGCAGTGACAGCCCAGAAGTTCAATAACAAGGTAGCATAGGGTACCTATGCATTTACTCTATGATAACAAAGTGGTGGTGGTTAAGGACGATCAAGTCAGTTCCGACTCATAGCGAACCTGTATAGTGGTTTTGGTTGAAAATGACATTGTGGTCCAGTGCTTATTCCACAGCACCACACCAGGACTTCATGATAACAACACTGTTGTTGTTGTTAAGTGCCATTGAGTCAATTCAGACCCATAGCGACTCTGTACAGGGTTTCCAAGGTGACTTTGAACTGACCTTGTGGTTCAAACTGACTTTGCAGTCCAGTGCATTAACCCAGAGCACACCACACCAGTACTCCGATAACCAGACAGCATAGGGTAAATGCATTTTTCATCTGTGGGAAATTCTTACATGATGCACCCTTAGGAAAGTCTATTTTGGAGAGAGAATGGATGATGCCATTTAGAATGATTAATTAGACCTGCCTTGTATCTTTTCAATCGTGTCTAATAATTTATTTTAAGCAGAGGTCTGATCTTTCCTGATCAAAGATATATTGTACAAGATACACAGTGCATGGGTACATACTTGGATCTGTGGTTGTTTACATAAATTCCTGCAATTATGTATTAGCTCTCAAATTCTGGAATTTTACTCTGTGCTTACTAGCTATGACTTTGTATCTCAGGGCCAGAGTTCCAATTCTAGCACACAAAGCACTTGCCTTTGGCAGCTGAAGGCCTTTTATTATGGGCAGAGATTAAAATTACCCTGGGCCAAGATCTATAATTTTCTATATTAAGTCTTGGATTCGTGCCATAATGCTACTAAAGTGAAGTATCGGTGACTTATTTAAAATTCTTTTTCGCATCAAACAGTCAGACTAGTGATTCTGTTGAGTCTAGTAAGGGCGATAAAGCTGCGTTACTCTAGTTTTGTTTTTTAAATAAAACACTGAGTGCGTAGCGGGAGCAGCTTTTCCCCTCAGATTTTGTACAGTGCCTGAATACTCATTTTCTGATCGGAACATAACCAACTCTCAGTTCACATTTTTTTTCCTTTGTGTTCTTTAGTTTCTGAATTTAGGAAGCATTGTATTAGTGCTTCTTAATTGCTGATGGCCATTTAAAGAGGGAAAGAAGGAGCAATCCTGGTGCTGTAGGCTAATGTATCAGACTGCAAAGTCAGTATGAGCTGCAAGGTCAGCAGTTCAAGCTCGCCAGCTGTTCCTCGGAAACCCTATACAGGGTTGCTATGAGTCGAACCGACTCAACAGCACTTACCAACAATAGCTTATTTGAGATTATGGTGCACTTTTGACAGTCCAGTGCTGATGCATTATTAACAGGATCTTTCTCCACTGTGCCTAGATTACTTTTGTTTATAAGCGTGGTGCTGTGAACTCTGTCAGGGTTCTAATCCTTACCCATTATTACTAATATTTAATAGTAGCCCAGTAGTTTCTATGGTATTTTCTTTCACTTGAAGTTTATGCTTTTAGTTTTAATAACCCTTACAAGGTGTTTGCTATTGTTACGTGTCATTGAGTTGGTCAGCCGCATGGCAACACCGCATAGGGCAAAAAGTCTACAGGGTTAAAAAAATAATAATCTTGACCTTTTATTTAGAAGTCTTCATATTTTCTGTGAATTAATTTGGAATAGTTTAGCCAAAAAGTGGAGAGGGATGAGTGAGGGTTAAGATTATATAAAACATGGTGGTGGTGGTGGTGTGGTGCCATAGAGTTGGTGAGTCTACGTGATTCACCTTCCTGGGTTCTAAGAAGCATTCTGGCTGTACTTCTTGCAACAGAGTTTGTTTTGCTGGCAGTTCATGGTAGTGGTGGTGGTGTGCTGTGGAGTCCATTTCGACTCACAGTGACCCTGCATAGGGTTTCTCAGGTTCTAAGTCTTTACTGGAGCAGAAAGCCTCATCTTTCTCCCATGGAACAGCTGGTAGTTTTCAGCTACTGACCTTGAGGTTAGCAGCCCAACTTGTAACCACTACATTACTAGAGCGCCTTATAAAACTTGATAGGCAAAGTATAAAATGATTGCTGAATCTGCGTGATAGGAATATGGACAATTATTATTATAATCTCTCCACTTCTGTGTGCATTTTTACATTTCCACATTTCCACAGAGAAGTTATTTATTAGAATCTAGTTATTAAAAAATGAAAAACAGGTATGTAAGGATGGTTGAGAAGACAAAAAGAAGGAAAAGGTCAAAATGGATGTCAGAAGAGACACTGAAACTTGCTCTCCAGTGTAGAGATGCTAAAGCAAATGGAAGAAATGAGGAGGCCCAAGAGCTGAACAGAAGATAAAGCCAAATATTACAACAAAATATGCAAAGATCTGGAATCAGAAAACCAAGAAGGAAGAACATGCTCAACATTTCTCAAGCTGGGGGAACTGAAGGAAAAAATTCAAGCCTCGACTTTTGTTATTGAAAGATTCTCTGGGCAAACTATTGAATGATGCAGAAAGCATCAAGAGAAGATGGAAGGAATCACTGTACCAAAATAATGGTTAATGTTCAACCGTTTCAAGAGATAACATATGATCAAGAGCCAGTGATCCTGAAGGAGGAACTCCAAGGTGCATTGAAGGAATTGGCAAAGAACAAGGCACCAGGAATTGATGGACTCAAAATTGAAATCTTTCAAGAAAGTGAGGCGGCACAGGAGGTACTCACTCATCTCTGCCAAGAAATTTGGAAGACAACTATCTGGCCTACTGATTGGAAGAGATCCGTATTTGTGCCCATTCCAAAGAGAGGTGACCCAATGGAATGCGGAAATCACAGGACAATCTCTTTGATATCCCATGCTAGTAAAGTTTTGCTAAAGCTAATACAGAAATGGCTACAATCATACATTGACAGAGAACTTCCAGAGTGGAATCAGAAAAGGCCGTGGAATGAGGGATATCATTGCTGATGGCCAATGGATTTTGGCTGAGAGCAGAGAATATCAGGAAGATGTTTACCTGTGCTTTATTGACTATGCAAAGGCTTTTGATTGTGTGGGTCATGACAAGCTATGGACAACATTGCAAAGTATGAGTATTCCTTTAAAGATTTACAGCCTCACAAACCCTATGCAGGGTCACTATGAGTCAGAACAAACTCTATGGCACAGAACAACAAAAACAAATTATAAGAGTGTCTTCCACTCCAAAAGTGTGTGTGTTTTGAGGGAGTGTTTACATATTTAAGGCCAATTACGTGCTTGTTTTATAGTGAAAGTTTTGTAGTTACAGTATTTTGATTAGTCAGTAAATCTATTTCAAATTCAGATTTTATATATAGAACTACTCCGTTATAAAATAAATTAGAAATTTCCAATAATAATAAAACAAACAATCAAGAAATCTGGCATATATAGAAACAAATCAGGAAGCAGTTCATAATGAATTTTTATGTTGATGATCATTATAAAAGGATAATGAGTTTGAGTGAATTCCACCTAATGGAAAATATATTGATTCTGTAAAGAGAATATTGCTAATAAGAGTTAAGACTAGAGTCCAGATGACAAGACAAGAGTGTACAACGTTAAGAGTCTATGAAGTCTGAGGGGAAAAAAAAATGCTGGGGGAGATGGAATATGCCAAGAAAGTGAAGAAGAAGTGAAACAAGATGGAGAGAGAGACTTATTAGTGACATCTCCTTACTTTCAAGATGCTAGCTTAAATCTGTTTTTTTCTTTATACCCAATCACCTGGTTGTACAGCAGGTAGACACCCTTCTCAATATGAACTTCCTGTGTGTGCCACCTGATGATTGGTTACTGCGGGATAATTCACTGGACCACAAGGTCAATTTGAACCACAAGGTGGCGATTCAAACCCACAGCCTCTCCTCCGAAACCCTACACAGGTGCGCTATGAGTCGGAACTGACTGTTCAGCAATTAACACAAAATTCCAGCCAGCTTTATTTAGAGTATCATTCACAAATTATTTTTTTTTATGTATTTCCTTGGTCAATGTTCACTGAATATATTAGGATGAAAGCCCAAAAAGAAAACTGTCATCATCTATTCCAATTTCATCCTCTCTTTACTAAAATAGTTTTTAAAAAATTAACTTCTTGCTACTTTTCTGGATTCCTTTGGGCCTAACTGAAGGAAAATTCCTTTATTATTCTTCATTATGACTGTGAAACTTGAAGACAAATGATTGATTCTAAGAATGAAGAACCCTGACAGACAGTATCTCTTCCAATATCCTTATTTAAATATGAAAAGGCTCATGTCCTAGTGGGATTTATTATCTTTGCAAACAAATAAAGCCCGCATTTTAGGCTTGGCCATAGAACAATCTCAGTGTAATTCATTGTGTCCACCCCTCATCACTCAGTTTGTCATACTGTGGTGGTGTATGCTATCAGTATTTTCAAGAGCTCTGGTAGCGTAGTGGTTACAAAGTCAGCAGTTTGAAACTACCAGCTGCTCCGTGGGAGAAAGATGAGGCTTTCGGAAACCCTGTACAGGGTCACTGTGAGTCAGAACCGACTCCACGGCACATAAGGCACATAACAACAACAACCAGCAGGGTCACCCATTGTGAACAGGAGAAAGTAAGATGGGGGACCTTCTGAGGCTGGAAGATGAACCCATCATCATCAAATTGAAAGGCAACAATTGTGAGGCTGGCGGAGACCCAGGCAGTGTTTTGTTCTGTTCTGTTATATATAGGATCTCTCTGAGTCAGAACTGCCTCAACACCACCTAATAAAAACAGGTCTTGTGTGGCATTGTAGCATAAGTACTGGGCTGCTAACTGCAACATCAGCAGTTCAAACCCACCAGCTGCTCCTCAAAAATGCTACACAGCGTCACTATGCATCTGTATAAACTTCCTCCCCAGATCTTTCCACCAACATCCAAGGTCGTGGTTGCCATCAAGTCGATTCCGACTCATAGCGACCCTGTATAGGGTTTCTGAGGCTATAAATGTTTACCTGAGCAGAAAGCTTCATCTTTCTCATACAGAGCAACTGGTAGAATACAAGTACTGACCTTGTGGTTAGCAGCCCTGGGCTCTAAGATACTAGTTCTCTAAAACTCACAAATGGGTCAAGACCTGACCACTACTAGCTTTCTAATCTCCTCACCAACTACCTTTGGCTCTGGGTTACAGAAGGGACTCTTCGCTGCCACCTTCCAAGGATCAAGCACACACCAATCTCAGGACATTTGTAGTTCTGCCTCTTTGACTGGAACACCTCACTCCAAATATCTCCAAAAGTTACTTCCTTATTTTATTTACATCGCTGTCAAAATCTTCGTTTTTCAATCAAAAGTATCACCTTGTATCATGTCACTTTCTGCTCCTTATCCTGACTTCCCTCTCTTGATTTTCTGCATTCGTCACCAACAGAGTACTATTTATAATTACTTGTTTATTGACTGACTTTCCACAACAATATGAACTATGTGGTGTTAGGAGTTTGCTAATTTAGTTTTCACAATCTGTAATAAGCCTGACATATATAAGTGCTCATAGGTACTTGTTGAATGAATGTTCTTCCTTTATTGTTGAGAGAGGCTGAAATTGATCAAGGTTGTGATAAAGAGTAAGGAAGAGGCTATATACAGTATGAGGAATAACAGGAAATAAACTGTGGACAGGGAATGAATGCTAGTTCTGATTCTTTTTAGCTGTATGTACTTTCTCAATTTACCTTTTCTGTTTTTTTTAAATTTTTTGCCCATCCTGGTGTGGTGCTGTGGGTTAATGTGCCAGACTGTAAAGCCATTTGAACTGCAAGGTTGGCGGTTCAAGCTCTCCAGCTGTGCCTCGGAAACCCTATACAGGGTCACAATGGGCTGGAATCAACTCGATGGCATTTCACAACAACAATGTAGAATAAATGTAATAATGCACTAAAGTATCTAACATAGTTTGTGACATATAAGAAGTTTCATATCAAAAATAGTTAACTACATAACTCACCTTACAAGAGTTTATCTCTTCTTTATAACTTGCAATTCATACAAAATCTTAAATTCTAATTTACTTTCTTAATATCTACCAGCCCAGAGCACATTTTGGTACATCTGTTTTTATATATTTTGAAAAAGGCAGGGGATTCTTCCTCCTGGCCATTTAAAATTAATCTTCTTAGAACCAATTTCCCATGGGACAACCAAGTGATTGATTCTAGATATGAGCATCCTGTTTAGAACCTATTTCCCAGAGAAGCAACCAGAGGATCAATTTTGGATGTGAGCGCCCTTCAGAAGACCTTCCATGTACTTCTTGAGTCTTGAATACTTCTGAATAGTATCCAAATAAGGTTATAATATGATAATTCCTAATACCTAAACAAGAACATCTCATCAGTTCAGGTAGGAAGATTTTTTTTCATTTCGCTCTCAGAGAGAGAGAAAGACAGATGTTGGCTCTATTTAAGTCTGACAGTATCCAAAATGGAGAAAAGTAAAGAATAGTTGGACTTTGTCATTTCTATTATCTGGCTAATTTGATGGAATCTCTCATGGGCTTTACTTTTGAGAGAAAAACTAAAATAGTGTTTTGTAGTAATGTAGCACATTTAGATCCTTTCACTAAGTCAACCTTGGTAAGTCAGTCACAGTCCATGAAGAAGAAATCTCTTCTTCCCACCACTTCAAGTTTTATATTATAAAATAGAACCTTTGAACTCCCATCCCTTCTGGAATCCATCACTCTTATGCCTGCAGAGTTTCAAGTCTATTTTCAATTGCTTGTACACTATTCCTATAATGGGAATGAAATGAGAGACATGGCTTCAGGAAAATGTCCCTAAAAGTAATATTTTTGTATTTGCCCATCATACTAATAATGATTAACGTTTGTTTTGCTTGTTTCATGGCTCATAAATTATTCCCCTGGCTATCTTACAAGACGTTCATATAATTACTATCAGTCTTTCATCCACTCAACAAATATTTATTGCATGCTACTGTGTACTGGGTTTGGGGCTGTGTGTTTAATGCATAGTCATCCAAACCTATAAGTTTGAAGTCATCCCCATTTAATAAGTTCCAGAAATTTTAAATAATTGGTTCAAATTTTTACAGCTAATAACCAGTAAAACTGGGAAGTGAAAAAGAGCCTGTTATCAGCTATTGTACCTTCAGCCATCCTCAGTTTGTGAGAACTACATCAGACATGACTTTCTTATTTGATTAACACTTTATAAATGCCTGGATGATTAAGTATATGACTGTTTCTATATGCTTTATACCAAGTTACATGCCTCATGTTATACTGTGTAAAAATTAAATGCCCAAGCCTTGCTTGCCCAGTTCAATACAAAATATCTACTACTTCTTTCATTATGATTATTTCTGAAAAAAAAATGAACATATTGCCAAACTACAATTACAATCGAATTAAGCTATTATCCCCAATACATGACTAGCTTAATTGTAAGGATTTTTAGGAAGCAATAGAAAAGGCTCCCACTGTCAAGAAAACCTTCTTGAAAGAGTAATTAAACATGAGATGCATTATCAGGAAATTTAGAGAAACTGTTTTTACAGAGAAGTTTTTAAACTTGACAGATTTACTCACTGTCCCTTTGGATTAAGTGCAGACTTGGTTTAATGAGCTGGGAGGAGCACAGTGGAACAATCAAAATATGTAGCATCTTCTATCCTGAAAAGAAAAGGGGGGAAAATAGATGAGTTTGCTGAAATTGTGTGTGTGTATGTGTATGTGTGTAATCTGCCACGTTTCAGGAAGTGCATTACATTTATATTTTGGGAATGCTAAGATGAATAAAACAGAGGCAGAGGTGCTAGCTGCAGAGGCTTTGAAAATAGTAAAAAAAAGATATGTAAACAAATTATTGAGCTCTGAGGTGTTTTACATATGTTAAGTTTGAAGTATGAATGGTGGACACAAAAAGGGAGAAATTAGAATTGACTGTATGATTTTTTAAATTACTTGTTTTCTATCTGCTTTGCTATCGGAAGGAACATTCTTTAAGAATGAGGAATTCTTTAAGAATGTTTTGAATGGATTTGTTTATGCTTGTCTATGTATATTTGTTTATATATACACATACATATATAAGGAGCTCTGGTAGGGTAGTGGTTATGAGTTGGGCTGCTAAACTCAAGGTCAGCAATTAGAAACTACCAGTTGTTCTGCAGGATAAACATGAGGCTTTCT
>NW_006408548.1:8355701-8357690 GCF_000296735.1 Chrysochloris asiatica | reverse complement strand
ACAACAGGACTCCAAGTAGTCTGTTGTTGTGAAGTGTCCTCAAGTCAGTTCTGACTCACAGCGACCCTATAGAGGGTTTCTAAGAAGCAGCTGGTGAGCTTGAACTGTCGTCCTTGTAGTAAACATGGAAATGATGGAACTGTGGTCCTTTATAAGAGGACAAGTTTCCACCCCATTTTTAACGTCTTAAAAATTTAATAGATGCTGTTTTGTCTATCTATCTGTATGTATTTAGTAATTTGATGAGCAAATAATTAATTCTTTATTACCATCAGCCCTTTTGGAGGCTACTGGGGTAGACGCCAGACAAAGGTGAAATTGATGAATCCCTTGACTATATAATCAAATCAAATTTCCTAATAGTGGAGAAGAACATGGAAATGCATTATGAAAATTTAATGAGATTTGGTTGGTCCCCTATTGATGGCAACCTACAAATTATAGTACATCATAATTAGGCTATAACACTGTTCAGTTTTTGAAAGAGTAGCATGGGCTAATGTGGAAAGCGTTTTGTATATAATTAAAATAAGCAAGGAAACAAAATTAATAGGATGAGCAACACTGCCATCTTTGAAGTAAGAAAAAAATCCCCAAAACTCAAGATGGATCAGTTAGTATATGTATATTTATGCATTTGCACATTCCTGGATGAAATAAGAAGAAAGGGGATGGAGAGAAATCTTTTAATTTTTATTTTTAACTTTTTTGCATAGTTTAAATTTGCCATTATACACATGTTCTCTGGGTGGGTTTGAACAGCCGTTTGTGTGCTTCTGAAAGATCCTAGTCTTGAAAATCCTATGGAAAAATTCTAATCTGCACACACAGGGTCACCATAAATCAGAAGTGCCTTAATAGGAACTAACAACATGCCTTAGGTCCCTCTGGTTAATATGCACAACTGTTAGCTGAAAAATTGGTGGTTCTTGTTCATTCAAAGGCACCTTAGGCAACAACTTGGCAATCGATTTCTGAAATAATCATCGATTAAAAACCCTGCAGGGCACAGTGCTATTGTGACACATGTGACTCATAAGCGCAGGATCTGCTATGAGTTTATATTCCCTTTTCCCATTTATTTATGACCTCATTTAATATCAAAGGAATGCTTGTATGGCAAGATTAGAACTATACTTTTTCTTTGTCTAATATGTCTATTTTACTTGAAAGAGGTACACAGTATATTGTTGTTGTTGGGGTTATGTGTCCTTGAGTTCCTTCCACCCCATAGCTACCATATACACAACATTATAAAATACTGGTCCTGCACCATCCTCACAAGTGTTGTTACACTTGAGCCCATAACTGTTTATACTATGCCATTCCATCTCGTTGGTGGTCTTCCTTTTTATGCTAACCCTCCATTTTCCCAAGCATGTTGTCCTTCTCTGAGGACTGGTTCATCACGATAACATATCCCAAGTGTATGAGAGATGAAGTCTCACAATCTTGACTTCTATGAAGTATTCTGGCTGTACTTCTTCCAACACAGATTTGTTTGTTCTTTTGGCAGTCTAACTTTCACATGCATAAGAGCTTATTGCTAATACCATGGCTTTGGTCAGGCACACTTTAGTGCTTAAACTGACAGCTTTGCTCTTCAATGCTTTAAAGAGGTCTTGTGCAGATTTGTCTAATGCAGTATGTCATTTTTGATTTCTTGACTGCTGCTTCCATGAGTGTTGATGGTTGCTTCAAGCAGAATGACGTCTTTGACAGCTTTGATCTTTTTTCTCCGTTTATATGTTGTTTATTGGTCAAGTTGTGAAGGTGTTTGTTATCTTTATGTTGAGGTGTAGTTTGTACTGAAGACTATGGTCTTTGGTTTTCATTGGTAAACATTTTTAGTATCTTCACTTTCAGCAAGCAAGGTTGTTTCATCTGTATATCACAGATTGTTAATAACTATTACTCTGATACTGTTTTGTTAGTAATATAATCCAATTTCTTGGATTATGTGCTCATCATGCAAACTGAATAAATAGT
>NW_006408548.1:8333707-8355601 GCF_000296735.1 Chrysochloris asiatica | reverse complement strand
TATATGCTTATATATACACAAGACATGTAGAGGCTTCAAAAAGTTTGTGGAAAATTCCATTAACTTTTAATTCCATTTTTTCATAAACTTTCTGAAGCCCCCTAATATTATTGTTGTTAAGTAGTATCAGGTAGGCTCTGACTTATAGCAATCCTGTATACGGTTTTTAGAGGAGTGACTTGTGAGTCTGAATCACTGACCTTGTGGTCCAGTGCTTTTATCCCACAATGCCAAACCAGGACTCCATGGGGTAATCAGTCCTAAACTATTTTACTCCTTTGTTTCTATGGTACAAATAATGGATAGTCTATTTTAGGGTAATATGTATGCATTTTTTTTATACTGAACTGCTCCATAGGTGGCAACCATGATTTTGAGTTGTGTGTGTATGTGTGTGTATTTTTATGACTACTTATATTGATTTATCCATAGATACTTAAAGCAAATTTAATCGTTAACACCGCTCTGAAAAAATAACAACAAAAACTTCAGTTTCTAGGATCTGAATTAAATTTATATTGTTGTTGTTGTTAAGTACCATGGAGTTGGTTCCGACTCATACTGACCCTGCACAGGGTTTCTGAGGCTGTAAATCTTACGGGAGCAGAAAGCCTCACCTTTCTCCTGTGGAACAGCTGGTAGTTTCGAACTGCTGACCTTGAGGTTAACAGCATGATTCGTAACCACTACGCTACCAGAGTTCCTTAAATTTATATTGTACTGACTAGTAAATGATTGAAGCTACATGAAAGCACTCTTCGAATTGTCACAATTCCAGTACCCCTATACTTGAACTGGAAAAATTCTCTGACTCAAGTCATTGTGTCATTGTGTCAGTCCATCTTATCACTCCAAGTGTGGCTTGTCCCTGCTAACACCTCTGGCCTTGTTAATTGACATCTACAGTATAAATACAGCTTTTACTTTGAAATTATGTTTATGTCTTCTGACTTAATTCACTGCATTTTAGAAATACATTCAGCCTTCAGCTCAGGAAATATATATTTAGGGACAGCATGTGGGAAACCAAAGTATGCTTTCTTGACCTGTGTTTGAGCCCAGTTTGGTGTGCATATGCATTTTCTTCCTTGGTAGAGCATCTTAAATGGATACAAGAAAGAATACTGAGGTTTTTCATTATCATCATAGGCTTTCTGACTAGCTTTCCTTTTTTCCTTAAGGCAGTTAACATGAACATGTAGTGAGTACTACACATCTGGGGTTGGGACTTCAGATTCTTTGTTACTGTCACTTTGCTTTTGTTTTTCTCCTAAGTACTCTGTAACAACTGTTGTGTTAAATGCTGTCGAGTTGGTTCTGACTCATGGCAATTTAAACTGACCTTGCCACCCAGTGTCTTATCCTGCAGCATCACAACAGGACTCCAAGTAGTCTGTTGTTGTGAAGTGTCCTCAAGTCAGTTCTGACTCACAGCGACCCTATAGAGGGTTTCTAAGAAGCAGCTGGTAAACATTTTTAGTATCTTCACTTTCAGCAAGCAAGGTTGTTTCATTTGTATATCGCAGATTGTTAATAACTATTACTCTGATACTGTTTTGTTAGTAATATAATCCAATTTCTTGGATTATGTGCTCATCATGCAAACTGAATAAATAGTGTGAAAGAATACAACCATGGCACACATCTTTCCTAATTTTAAAACATTCAGTATTCCTTTGTTTTATTCTAAGGAGTATGCCTCTATGTACAGGTTCTTCATGGCACAATTAGGTTTTCTGAAATACCACCCCTTATTTGCAATGTTATCCATATCTTGTTATAACAACTTTCTGAAATTCTCTGCTTTCATTCAAGATCCATCTGGCAGTTCCCTGATGATGCACTGTTGCAGTCTTTTAAAAGCTAGCTTCAGCAAAATTTTGCTTGCATGTAATATTAATGATATCATTCAATTATTTTCCCATTGCTTTGGGTCATTTCTCTTTGGAATGGGCACAAATATGGATCTTTTCTAATCAGTTGGCCAGGTAGCTATCTTTTATTTTTCTTGGCATAGATGAATGAGTACCTCCAGTGCTACATCAGTGTGTTGAAAGATTTCAACTAGTATTCCATCAATTATGAGAGCCTTTGTCCGCCTATTGCCGTCAGCGCAGTTTGAATTCTTAACTTCTGTATCATTGGTTCTTGATCAGATGCTACCTCTTGAAATGGTTGGACCAGAACCATTTCTTTTTGATACAATGACTGTGTATTCCTTCCATCCTTCAATGCTTTCTGCATTAATCAGTATTTTGCTCATGGAATCTTTTAGTATATAATCTTATTATATATATTTTTTTGATTCAGTTCTTTCTGCTTGAGAAAAGCCAAGTTACCTTTTGATATTTTCGGTTCAGCTCTTTAACCTCCTTTTTCTTCCATTCACTTTAGCCTCCTTTTTCTTCCATTCACTTTAGCATCTCTACGCAAAAGAGCAAGGTTCAGGATCTCTTTTATCATCTATTTTGGTCTTCAGTCTTTAATGTCTAATGCATCAAATCTGTTCTTGAGATGTTCTAAATTCAGGTGGGATATGTTCAAGGTCCTATTTTGGCTCTTGTGGACTTGTTTTAAATTTTTTGGCTTCAGCCTGAATTTTCATATTAGCAATTAATGGTCTGTTCCACATTCTGTCCTGGTTCTTGTTTTGTCTGACTACATTGGGCTTTTCCACTGTATCTTTTGGCAGATATCAATTTGATTTCTGTGTATTCTAACTAGTGAGGTTAATAAGTGTATCTTTCATGTTGTTTTAAAAAGGCATTTGTGATAAGTAAGTCATTAAGCTTGTAAAATTCTCTCTAGCATCTTTTCTGTTCTACAGACCATATTTTCCAACTAGTGATCCTTCCTCTTTGTTTCCAACTTTTGCATTCCAATCACCAATAATTATCAATACATCCTGATAGCACATTTGATCAATTTAAGACTGAAGAAGTTGTTAGAATTCTTCAATTTCATGACTTTAGTGGTTAATGTGTAAATTTGAATAGTGGTTATATTAAATTGTTTTCCTTGTTTCATTGTAATGATTACAATCCCCTTCATGCACCATCGATAAGTAGTATTTGCCCGTATTTCCCACCCCAACCCCATTTTTTTTTTATTTTTATGTACCAAAAAACACTCAGGAATGTGTACTCATTTCAACATCCCAAGGGCACATTCTGCAAGCTAGCCTCCTGCCTGCCATCACACAGCCTTTCTCTATCCATGAGTCTAGAGTCCTCATCTTTGCCTACACCTCTCGTGTCACTGCTTCTCTGGTCGGGATTCCATATTCTACTCATGCTCTTCCCTCTTGATTGTCTTAGGGTCCTCTGTTCCTGGGATGTAACATTAAGTTCTACCCCTTCTTGTTACCCATTTTCTACCTTCACATTTGCGACAATCGCAGTTACTCATATAATTATTACTCACTATTGAATCAAGGAGCTCTGGTAGCGTAGTGGTTACGAATAGGGCTGCGAACCTTAAGGTCAGCGGTTCGAAACTACCAGCTGCTCCACGGGAGAAAGATCAGGCTTTCTACTCCCGTAAAGATTTAGACCCTCGGAAACCCCGTACAGGGTCGCTATGGGTCGAAACCGACTCGACAGCACATAACAACAACATTGAATCAAAAGAATCCTATCCCCATCTCCTTTCACCAGACCCATTTAGACAAGATGAAAACTATTCAGTGGGGATTTTACATCCCACCCCTTCACTCTGAAACTAAATTCCCTCTTGGAAAACTTGTAAACCAGCCATTTTGTGCATTTATTACCCTTGACATTTTAGGCAGCCAATGTCTAAGTTGCCCATGTCTATCTATCAACCCGATATACAGAGGGGATAGGTTTGATCCTTGATGAGAAGACTTCTTCCCAGTTGGTCGGTATTTTGAGCTACTACAACTATAGGCAAAGGTCAAATTCATCAAACTGTAGTAATTTACACTTGCTTCCTGTATCAAACTTATTTAGTTAATTTTGGTGTGCCGCTGTGTGTTAATGCACCAGACTGCAAAGCCGTTTGAACTGCAAGGTTGGTAGTTCAAGCTCATCAATAGCTCCTCGGAAACCCTATACAGGATCGCTATGGGTTGGAACCGACTCGACAGCACTTGCCATCCAAGGAAGGTCAAATGGGTACTATCTGCAAATTTGGTCATTCTTACACACCTTCCCACATTTCATATCGGCGAAACACTTCACTCTCAGCTCTAGTCCCACATGGCTAGGTCAGTGCTCATGGACTCAGGAGTTCGAAAATCTCCCCAAACTCCAGACCAGCTGTCCCTTCCTCTTCTGTCTTTTATCTCAAGGTTGACAGGAGTCTATGGAATACAGTTGAACTCAGCCCATATCTTCATTATTACCTTTCCCCTACCACTACCACTCTTAAGTAGACCAGCACAGTCACCAGGCAGCTTACAAGGCTGCTTCTGTGATTCCTTTGAGTTTCAGTCTTTGCAGGGGTTTATCCTGATGGGACTTGACGGCTATCAGGTGAACAGTTTACATGTTCTTTTAATAGTCAGTCTGGTTGTTTTTTGTTTATTTGTTTCCCCTGCTGGTCTTTCTTTCAAGAATTATCTTGTGTTTCTCTAGCCACTCCGGGATTGTCTGCATGTTCTTTCAAGTGGGAATGTCCCACCTCAGAGGGTTCTGGGTGGGGCTCAGCATTCCATCTAAGGAATACTTTCCATAGGCTCGTACTCTACAAAGGATCAACAAGAAGTTTATGTCACTGGGCAAGTTCTAGTGCCCCTTGAAGTTATTCCAATCTGTTACAAGCTAACAATGGACTTTCTGTAATCTTATTTCCTGATATTCCTTTCTATCCCACTTAAATGTCTATTTTACAATAATAGCAAGGAAAACCAATATCTACAAGACAGTCAAGAACCTTAACATTATTTCCCTTCTTTTACACATCCAGACTATGCCTTAATCCCTGTATCACAGAGCCCTTTTGTTCCAAGGTTGAGTATAAATCACTATTTACCTCTGTCCCATTAGCCCATGCAAACCTACCAACTTCTTCAGTCTAAAAATTGATCAAACATGCAATCAAGATATCGTGATAATTAATGGAGTGCAAAGGTTGGAAATAAAGAGGAAGGATCAGGAGTTGGACAATATGGTCTTTGTGATAGAAACAATGCTGGAGATCACATGATAAAATTTACAAGACCAGTTATTAATTCATTGCAAAAGCTCCTTATCAGTGAAAACAAGGCCAGGGCATACCGTGGAACAGACCATCAATTGCTCATATGCAAATTCAGGCCGAAGTTCAAGAAAATGAAAGCAATCCACCAGAGCCAAAATATGACCTTGAATATATCCCAACAGAATTTAGAGATCATCAGAAAAACAGATTTGATACATTAGACACTAAAGACAGAAGACCAGAAGAGTTGTGGGATGACATCAAGAACATCATACAAGAAGAAAGCCAACACACCAACAATAACAGCGAAGTTAAAAATGTGTAGAGGATAATAAATGCTGGTGAGGATGTGGAGAAACTGGGACCCTCTTACATTGCTGGTGGGAATGCAAAATGGTCCAACCGCTCTTGAAAACAGTATGGCGCGTCCTCAGAAAATCAGAAATAGAAATGCCATATGATCCAGCAGTTTCTCTGCTTGGCATATATCCACAAGAAATATGAGGCATAACACGAGTAGCTACATGCACACCAATGTTTGTTGCATCTGACAAGTGGCTATACTCCGTGAACCCGCACAGAGAGAATTAAACAAAAAGAATATAGTAAAGTTGGGACACAGCACTATGATGGCGATACTGTGACTCCTACTTAGGTTCAGCACGTTTATTATATACACAAATAAAAGGAGGTGCTTGAGGCAGGAAAAAGAAAAACATCTGTTGTACTGATGCAAACAGTAAGCAGAAATTTATCAGAAGACTGTAACTTGTGGTTGCTAAGGAGACAGAGATAGGGCAAGATGTTTTTGCAGACTTGAACTGAAGGTCATACAAGGAGAAAAACTTGCAAGTACCCTATCTCCCGAAGCAGCCCTGCAAGTTCTTCAGGGAGGCAAGTTGACCTGGGAGCAGCCCGATTTTCTCGACCACTGCTGTTCATTTATAATCCTTCGGTTAAACTACCCCCAAGTCTGCGACCTTCAGCTCAGATTGCGCCCAACATATGTTCATAGCACTATTCACAATAGCAAAAAGATGGAGACAGCCTAAGTGCCCATCAATGAAGAATGGATAAACAAATATTAGTACATACACACAATGGAATATTATGGTACCTTGAAGAATAACAAGGAAGCTGCAAGCTACCGCATAACATGGATGAAACTTGAGGGCATTGTGCTAAGTGAAATTTCTCAGTCACAAAAGGACAAATATTGCATAAGACAATGATTTTAAAAGCTTAAGAAAAGATACCCATACTAAAAGAAAAAACAAAAAACAAAATTTCTTTGTTGGTTACCCATGGGATTGGGGTAGGGGAGTTTGGGGGAGGTGGAGGGAGGTAACAGTAGAGTTCAGGGTAGGGGGCAGACACATCATAGTTTGGGTGTTAGGGCAGATAGAGGAACACTGAGACAGGTTTGCCTAGGATAAATGGGACAGAGGTAAATTGTGATGCATGCTTGGAACAACAGGGCTCTGTGATACAGGGATCAAGGCATAGTTCGAAGAGGGGAATTTTGACTAACACTCATAGTCTTATTCAGCTCCCTAATGCCTCGGATATTGATCTTTGTATTCCATTTCATTTCTGATAATTTCTAATTTTCCTAGATCCACACTTGGTGCATTCCATGTTCTGGTTATTAATAGATATTTGCAGCTGTTTTACCGAATTTTGAGTTGTCCCCTATCAGTAAATGAAAGTCCTGAAAGCTCTACTCCATTCACATCATCATGGTCAATTCTACTTTGAGAAGGCAGTTCTGTCCCAGCAGTATTTTGAGTGCCTTCCAACCTCAGGGACTCATCTTCTGATGAGTAGCAGTATTCTACTCCTACTCATCAGGTTGTCAGTGACTATGCCTCTCCTTCTTCTTCCTAGTCTGTCTTAGTATGGAAGCTCCATGGAAACCTGGTCACCATGGATAACCCTGGGAATATTTTAAATATTGATAGCATATCTTCTAGCATCACTGCAATATGGAAGTCACCACAATGTGATATATTGAGAGACGAGTGGTGGGCACTGTTTATATTGATCTATAAATATTACATAAGTTATACAAAGAGCTGTAATAGAGATAAATGTGTTCATTTCTATGGAAATACAGAGGAGGGAATAATGAGATCGAAACAAGTATAGTTTATCTTGATTAATTATGGATTGAATTGCATCTGCTAAAAAGACACACTGAAGTCCTAGCTCCAAACACCTATAAACATAGCATTTTATCAGTTAATGTAAAGTCATAGAGAAGTAGGATGGGCCCTAATGTAATAGGAGTGGTGATCCTTTATAAAAAGGTAAATAAAATAAAATACATAAAGACTAATACAAAAGAAGAGATGGAGTTATGTATCTGTAAGCCAAGGAATACTAAGAATTGCTGGATAGTGTCAGAAGGTAGGAAGAGGCAAGGAAGTATCTTTTAAATCCTTCAATGCATAATGACCCTGTTGCCACCTTGAATTCAGATCAGTCGCCTTTATCACTGTGAATTATTACTTTTCTTTTGCATTAAAGCACCTATCAAGTTGATTCCGATGCATAGCAACCTTATGCACAACAGAATTAAACACTGCCAGTCCTATGCCTTCCTCATTATCGTTGTTAAGCTTGAGGCTTTTACTAATGCTACTGTGCTAATCCATCTCATTAGGAGTCTTCTAATTTTTCTCTGACCCTCCACTTTACCAGAGACTGACCCCTTCTGACAATATCTCTGAAGCATGAGAGACAGTCTTATCTGCCTAGCTTCCAAGGAACATTCTGGTTGTACTTCTTACAACACAGATTTGTTTATTCTTTTATTGGTCAAGTTGTCAGGATCTTTAACCTTATCAGTATTTTAAGTCTTCTTGGATTTCAGCAAGCAATGTTGTATCATCTACATATCACAAGTTGTTAATGAGTCTACCTCCAATCTTCATATTATGTTCTTCTTCAAGTAACTTTCTGATTTCAAACCATTCAGTATCCACTTGTTCTGTTGGAAGGACTGCCTCTTTGTCTATTTATAGGTACCTCATGAATACAGTTAAGTATTCCAGATCACTCACTGTTGTCAATGTTGTCCATAGCTTGTCATGACCCACACAACCGAAAGGCTTTGCATAGTCAATAAAGCACAGGTAAACATCTTTCTGGCATTCTTTGCTTTCAGCCAAGATCCAACTAGTGTCAGCAATGATAGACCACAATTCCACAGTCTCTTCTGAATCTGGCTTGAATCTCTGGAGGTTTTTTTGTCAATGTATGGTTCCAGTCATTTTTGTGTTATCTTTAGCAAAATTTTACTTGCGTGTCATATTAATGACATTGTTGAATGATTTCCGCTTTCTGTTGGGTCACCTCTCTTTGTAATGGGCACAAATACGGGTCTCTTCCAACCAGTTGGCCACTTAGTTGCCTTCCAAATTTCTTAGCATAGATGAGATAAGTACCTCCAGTGCCACATCAGTTTTTAGAAATATTTCAATTTGTATTCCATCAATTTCCTGTGCCTTCAGTGCAGCTTGGACTTCCTTCTTCAGTGTCACTGGATCTTGATCATGTGCTTCCTCTTGAAATGGCTGAACATCGACTTTTTTGTTTTGTTACAGTGACTCTGAGCTTCTTTTAATATTTTGTCCATAGAATCTTTCAACAGAAGTTGAGGCTTGAATTTTTTCTTCAGTTCCCTCAGCTTGAAAATGCTTAGCATGCTCTTCCCTTTGGAAGATTAAAGTCCATTGTCTAATATAGACATGCTATTTTTGATAGTGAATGTGACACCATTCCTCTTCAATTTGCCTTTCCTGACATATCAACTATGAGTGTTACTAGTCTTTTTCAGCTCCCTAATGCCTAGGATATTGATCTTTGTATTCCATTTCATTTCTGATACATTGCAGATTTCATTATAATATTTGACTTTGTCATCTGGAGCTGACCTTTGAAATTTTCTGTTCAGATCTTGTACTTCCTCACTTCCTCCATTTGCTTTATTATCTATGCTGGTGAGTAAGTTTCAGAGTCTCTTCTGACATCCATTTAAGCCTTTTTCTTCTTTTCTGCCTTCCTAATGATCTTTTGCTTTCTTCCTTTTTGGTGTTCTTGGTGTCACTGCAAAATTCTTCTGGTATTCAATCTTTAGTGTCTAATGCATAAAACATGTTCTTCAGATGATATACTTCAGGTGGGATATATTCAAACTCACATTTTGGCCCTTATCGATTTGTTTTAATTGTCTGCAACTTCTGCCTGAACTTGCATATGAGCAATTGATGGTGTTTTCCACAGTCTGCCCCTGGCTTTGTTTTCGCTGATGCCACAGAGCTTTTCCACCATTTCTTTCCACAGATGTATTCAATTTCACTTCTGTGCATTCCACAGATGAAATCCAAATGTTTAATGATCTTTTATGTGGTTTAAAACAGGTATTTACAATGAAGACATTGTTTCAAAAGTCTATCATGGTATCTCCTGCATCATTTCTGTCATCAAAGTCATATTTTCCAACCACTGATCCTTCCTCTTTGTTTCCAACCTTTGCATTCCAATCACCAGTAATTATCAATACATCTTGATTGCATCCCAGATCAATTACAGACTGCAGAAGTTGGTAGAATTCTTCAGTTTCACCATCACTTCAGTTTCACACACTGGTTAGTGTGTAAATTTGAATAATAGTGGTGTTAACTGGTCTGCCTTGTAGGCATATAGATATTATCCTATAACAAACAGCGTTGAATTTCAAGACAGATCTTCATATATTGTCTTTATGATACATGTGACTTCATTCCTCTTCAATTAGACATAAAAAGCCATGTAATTTTCAGATTCAAAATAACAAATGTCAATCTGTTTCACCTCACCAATACCTAGGATATCAATGTTTATGCATTTAATTTTTGACAACTTGCAATTTTTATAGATTCATACTTCATACATTCCATGTTCTCATTATTAATGGATGTTTACAGTTGTTTCTCTTCTTTTTGAATTTTGCTCCATCAGCAAATGAAGGTCCCAAAAGCTTTATATTTCATTTGTGTCATTATGGTCAACTCTACTTTGAGAAGGCTGTCACATTTTGAGTGTCTTGCAACCCGAGGCACTGTATTTGACAATACTCTGATGCTCTCTGACACTGTTTCATTGCTATGCATGAAGTTTTCAGTGGCTACATATTCAGAAGTAGTCTTCCTCTCCTTCTTCTGAGTCTTTCTTAGTCTGGAAGCTCAGTTGAAACCTGCCTACCTTGGAGTGACCCTGCTAGCATTCAAAAACTGGTATCATTTCTTCTAGCCCCATGGAAACACAAAAGCCACCACAGTGTCACACACTGACAGGTGGTGGAGGCACCCAGTTAGTGGTACTATTTTTGTTGTTGCAGTGAATCTAAGAAATGACTAGATCATTATGTATTATTCCCCTGTTTTTAAAGTTACTTTGTCTTTGAAACGTTTTATGTGATATTTTACCTTCCAACTACTAGAGGTTCCCTAATCTGTCATGAAAGTAAGTAGGTAGTGAGTTAGTTTCTTTTTATAATTGCTGGAGCTTTCTATTTTCTTAGTCTTAAAATATAATGTACATTGTTTCCTCATAAAATGAACTAAATTTAAACTTCAGAAAAAAGTTTGCATGTGCCTATTTGAAACATTGACTCTCACTGTTATTTTCCTTATGCTGTTTAATTTTTCCTTAAAAACCATATGTTCAAATTAGAAAAGGCTTTTTACACATTAAAGAATGGTGATATTTTAAGAATTAAAATAGAGAAAATTGAGATAAAGTGATATGACTGTTTTCCATAATTCATAATAATGTATGTTACTATGCTTTTACTGTTTTTTGTTCATGTAGAGGATACTTGCTAAATATAGCCCATGTTATTTATTCTGTTAACTCAAAATATTATTAGAGTTGTTGTTGTGCAGTGCCATTGCGTCAGTTCCAACCCACAATGACCCTACATAGGGTTTCCAAGGAGCAGCTGGTGAGCTTGAACCGCTGACATTGCAGTTTAAACGGCCTTGCAGTCTGGTGCATTAACCCACAGCGCCACACCAGGACTCCATTATTAGAGTAGCAATGCAAACCTCTTTTTAGAATATCTCGTCTGTTGCTTAGTTTTTAGTTCTAATCCTGACCTCTGGCCAGAGAGCCACTATAATCACATTTTAGTGAATACTAAATTTGTTTGCGCCAGTTTACAATAATAAAGTCAATCACAAGAAATGATTTTGAATTCATTTTCTTTTACCTCTGATCATAAAAGAGGTTCAAAGTAAGCAGTTGGAAATAGCAACAACTTAGAAATCAAGAGTACACAGTTCTTGGTGTGACTTTACCATCAGCTACTCACAGTAACAGGCAATTCATTAAATGTTTATTTTCCTCATTAACAATGTAAGCACCTTGAAATTAGTAAATTTAAGAATCATGTAATAGGCAGAGGTCCCATGCCTTCCAGGATGAAATTTTATTACAGCCAAATAATATCTAAACTACACCTCACCAAACATAATTTAGTGGCAAACAAGATACTTGGAGACAAAGGAAATGTAACCAAATAGGCTCTTTTCCCTCTAATAAAATTCAAGTAATTTGTGACATGTAAATTATTGTTTTACTTCAGAGCTTAGTAGCTCTATATGCTGGTGTGATGCTAAATGATAAGCACTGAACTGCTAATCTCAAGGTTGGCAGTTCAAACCCACCAGTCACTCCTTGGAAGTCCTATACAAGGTCAGTGTGAGTTAAAAACGGACCTGAAGGTACTTACTAACAGCTCTGCACCTAGAAATATCTATGTATATAGATATATACTTGAGAACCCTAGTGGCACAAATAGTAGTGTGCTCCATGCCTGGCAGAGTAGATTCCCAGACTCATACATAGCAATAATCGTGAAGACGGAAAACACAGGACTAGACAGTGTATTGTTCGGTGAGACACTGGATCACAATGAGTTGAACTAATCCAATGACACCTAACAACTTCACTAGTCCAGGTAGCACACTAGTCCAGGTAGCACCAATACTAATTATGTATTGAATAGGTCTTGTAAGCTCTTTTTTGTTGTTTTAACAATTTTAAGAATGTTAATCATTTTGAACACCTTTTTAATATGCAAGAATATAATTTTTTACACATTATGAAAATAAAGGAGTTACTAGATCAAAATGTTATCACATTTGAACTTCAAATCCTCAACATTCTTGTTTATTTCTTTTAAATTCTTTTGTCCTTCCCTCTCCACCCTCAGTTCAAGATCTTATGAGCTCATCTCCAATAAATTGCTTCTGTTGTCAACTCCTTCAATCCCCAAGCCCTCTCCTACACATCTTTTTACCCCTGAAGTAAGTCTGTGTCCATCTGAGACAAGGAATATGTATATTTAATATATACCATTAGATATGATGACTATGGTAAGCCAGCTTTAATGAAAAGATACGAAGAAACCAACCATCACTACCATCCTAACAAATACTAGGTGAATAGAATGGTAAAAATAAGAAACATTCTGTTTCTCTAAGAAAAGCAGGAACTAGACTATCCATGTTAGGTTCTATATGCATAATATGGTATTAGAGAACTTTCCTAGTGGTTTATAAAACTGAAGATGCTTTAACTTAAAACACAAAGTCAGAATCCAAATTTTTACATTAAATTTGCTAGTCCAAATAATTGTTATTGTTTTACTTGTTAGCTTAAAACAGCAAATCTTACAAGCCACTAGATAATAGTATTAGTCTATGCATTGTATGTTTCATGATTAAAATAAAGTTTAGAAGACTAGTAATACTCCACTAAACAAGCAAGCAGTAATTACTCCTTCATAATCACTGTGCAATTTTATTGCCATGCATTGTTATAATTTTATTTTAAATACTCCCCATTTATAGACATTACATTCTATGGTTTATAATAGCATCTCACTTCCACAAAGTCCTCTTTTTTAATTTACTCTATTTTAACTACTGTTAAAAGGGACTAAACAAAATGAATTGGCACTGTAATCCCACAGTAAGAAAATTGTTAATACTGTAATACTATAATACATCTCTGCTACTGAGATCATGTTCAGAATCATATTCAAAAGATTTTACTTCTACAACCTAAGAAGTAGTCCTTCTGCAGCTATTAGACTGCATTCATAATCTTTAACTTATGCTTATAAACAAATTATCTAGGTTGCTTTGGAAAATGTAGATTCTGGATAAATTAGTATTAGGAGGGGCCCAAATGTCATCCATTTGCAGTATTATATATTCCTGCATAAGGAATATATAATATTCTGGTAGTGTAGTGGTTACGAATCGGGCTGCTAACCTCAGGTCAGCAGTATGAAACTACCAGCGGTTCCATGGGAGAAAGATGAGGCAATCTGCTCCTGTAAAGATGTACAGCCTCAGAAACCCTGTGTAGGTGCACTATGAGTCGGAACCGACTCCACGGTACTTTAAACAACAACAATATATTCCTGCATACAAAATTATAAGGAGCTCTGGTAGCATAGTGCTTATAAATTGGCCTGCTAATCTAATGGTCAGCAGTTCAAAACTGCCAGAGGTTCCATGGGAGATGAGGATTTCTGCTCCCATGAAGATTTACAGCCTTGGAACCCCTATATAGGGTTGCCATGAATCGGAACCAACATCCAGCACATAGTCACCACCATTAGCATACAGAATTAATATATTGTTGAAAAATGTAGAATATAACTTGAACTGCTAGAAGAATGAAAAAATCTGTTTTGTAAGAGCAATTAGAAATCTCCTTAGAAGCAAGAATAGCAAGACTTCATGTCATGTACTTTGGACTTGTTATCAAAAGGGGACAGTTTCTGGAGAAGGACAACATGCTTGGTTAAAGTAGGTCAGCACAAAAAGAGGACAGCCCTCAACAAGATGGATTGGCATAGTGACTGCAACTGTGACTTCAAACAAAGCAGTAATTGTGAGAATGGTACAGGACCAGGCAGTGTTTCATTCTGGTGTGCATAAGGTTGTTCTGAATTTGAATACTATTATAGTCCACATACACTCACACACATCCTGACCTCTGATCTAATCACTGTACATCCTCATGCCTGGAAATTAATTGCTACTCACAGAGAATTCATTTACCACAGACAGAAAGAACATTCAAACCATAATAGTCTACACCAAGGTAATTTTAACCTGAGTCAAGCAGGAGAGGAGGCAAAGAAGGCTTCTCAAAGAATGTGACATTGGAGTTACATTCTAAAGGACAATTATGAATTTGCCAGATGGAAGATGTGCGTGTGGAAAAGTTGATTTAGAGGTGAAGGAACAGCAAACCACTCATGCTGTAGGAGAAGGCTGATGAAATTTAGAATGAAAGGGAAAAATGATTAATACTCTTGATTAGGAATTTGGATTTTTTAATCACACAGGTATTTGGTATTACTTAAAGACTAGAAAATAATATGAATATTCATTCACTTAATTTTACTAACAAGAGTCCTGTGGCACTGTAGGATAAGCGCTGGACTGCTAAACTCAAGGTTATCAGTTCAAACTCCACAAGGAAAATATTAGTTTTCTGGTAGCGTAGTGATTATGAATTGGGCTGTGAACCGTAGGGTCAGCAGTTCGAAACTACCAGCTGTTCCGTGGGAGAAAGATGAGGCTTTCTGCTCCCGTAAAGATTTATAGCCTCGGAAACTCTGTACAGGGTCGCTATGAGTCGGAACCGACTCCACAGCACACAACAACACCAACAAAGATTTATAGCCTTGGAAACCATGTGCATGGCAGCTATGAATCACAGTTAACTTGAAGGTTGTGAGAATTTACTTAATAATACATGAAAAGAAATAGTAATCCCCTTTCAGAACTATAGACCTAGGACTATTACCATAGACAAGTGTAATAATACTATGGCTAAATATCCATCATGATTCTTTTTTTTTAAATGCCATTTGGTAAACCAGTGTAGTCCTATCTGTTTTGTGTGCATAACCCAACTCCAACCAATCTTCTTGCAGGGATGCTGGTGGGTACAGACGCTCAAGTTTTTGGCTAACAGTCAAGCTCGACCACTGTGGCACCAAGGCAACTTTTGGCCACCATGTTGCTATTATTAAATGCCATTGAGTCAGTTCTGACCCATAATGACCCAATATAGAATTTCTGAGGAGCAGTGGGTGAGCTTGAACCACCAACCTTGAGGTTCAAACAACTTTGCTGTCCAGCGCATCAACCTACAGCGATATACCACATCATCTTCAAATTAATAAAATATCAGCAGATATTTTCATTTAGCAATGTAAAAAAATGTGGTGGTTACGTGCTGTGGAGTCAGAACTGACCCATAGCGACCCTGCACAGGGTTTCCGAGGCTGTAAATCTTTACGGGAGCAGAAAGCCTCATCTTTCTCCTGTGGAACAGCTGGTAGTTTCAAACTGCTGACCTTAAGGTTCGCAGCCCGATTCGTAACCACTACGCTACTAGAGCTGATTTAAAGTGCTTGTGAAGATCCTCAAATATCATAATGGTGAAGATTTGAGGCCTTTAAGACACAGTGTAATAGAGTTCACAAAGACATCTCAGCTGAAATCTACAAAATATCACTTAGGATTTTCAAATTTTTACTTAATGTTAGAAATAAATCCAGATTTATGAAATCTGTATAGACTTGACCCTTGGACAATCTAGAATATTATTTGGTAATATTTGTTGCATGGATGTTTCTACAAAAAAAATTCAAAGCAAGTAGGTAGGAAATATCCTAAGATTAATGACTGTTTTGGCCCTTTTCTTTCAATTTTGTTCCTAATCCTGTAACTTTCAACTTTCCACACAATGTCTTACGTATAGGAGTCCCAGTGGCACTGCAGGATAAGCTATGGACTATTAACTCCAAGGTGAACGGTTGATATCCAGCAGCTGCTACTCAGGAGAATGATGAGGCTCTGTGTTACTTTAAAGATTTACAGCCTAGGAAACCCTATAGAGGATCCCTGTGATTCAGAATTGACTTAATGGCAATAGATTTGGGTTTGGGGTTTGGTGCATACATATATGGATAGATATATCCTAATACCCTAGTTTAAAGAAATGTGTGTGTATATGTTGCTATTGCTATGTGCCATTATGTCAACTCCAACTCATAGCTATCCTATGTACAGCAGAATGAAATGCTGCCTGGTCCCATGCCAACCCCACAATTGCTGTTACGCTTGAGCCCATTACTGCTGCTACTGTGCCAATCCATCATGTTACGGCTCTCTCTTTTCACTGACCCTTTACTTTACCAAGCATGATGTACTCCGCCAGAGATTGGTCCCTTCTGAAGCGTATATATACAAACTTGTATATGTATATATGTGATATATGTATTTAATAACTGCATATTTTAAAGGAAAGTAAACACAACATAAACTGTCTTTACAGATATGTGATTGTTTGTTTTAGAGAGCAAAAACAAATGTAAACATTTAGTATTTCAATAAAGAAAAATAGAAAGTATGGTAAACCCTGGAAATTACCTCTAAAATAGTTATTATTAACATTTTTACTGTAGTTATGATCTGGTAAAGCCCTGTTGTGGTGCTGTAGGATAAGAACTGGACTGCTAATCACAAGGTCAGCAGTTCAAACCCACCAGTCAGCCTCAGAGATTTTACAGGGTCACTATTGATCAGAACTGACCCAACAGTATTCAGCAACAATAGGATCTAGAGAAGAGAGATTCCAGTAAAATTTATTGAGTACTGCCATCCATTTGCAGTATTATATATTCCTGCATACAATATTATAAGGCGCTCTGGTAGCATACTGGTTACATGTTGGTATGCTAACCACAATGTTAGTAGTTCCTAACTACCAGCTGATCTGTGGAAGAAAGAGGAGGCTTTCTGCTTCCATAAAGATTTACAGTCTCGGAAACCCTATACGGGGTCACTATGAGTCAGAACTAACTCCACACCATCACCATAATCATATTTTCTACTAGTAAAATACATCTTCAATGCATTTAAACTGCTAATAGGTTTCTTTTGATTGAGCAACAATAATAAAAACATAATGACCATTTCAAATTAACCAGAAAAAGGACTATGGAGCATTCATGGTAAACAATTACCAGTTAACACACATAATATTACCATGAGCTGCTTCATACTCAGAGGACAATGGAAGCCAAATTCTTGTGATGATTCAGGAGAGAAATCTTATTCTGTAGTGGCCAGAAGGTCCAAGGGAAAGCTGGAAGTCAGCAAGAACTATTTTAGAAGCACTAATTCTCTCCATGAACAGATCTTTTTTTCCCTGTTCTTGGAGCATAGTCATAAGTTCTGGTGTCCAAACTCCTGTGGAGTTACAATGAAGCAAAGCTGATGAAAATAAAGTCTAGTTGATTAAACACTGTGAACCATATACTGGCAAGGGATCAGGTTTGACAGCTGATAACTGAAGTGTGGCTAATAGAGAATTGAGGAGTAATTATAATTGTGGTACATGATCTTTGTATTTATGTGTCATATTGTCTTTTCAGCTGTTTACAAGCAAAAGTTCATTGAATCCTTAAAACCATTCTATAAGGGAGTGGTTACGAATCGGGCTGCTAACCTCAAGGTTGGCAGTTTGAAACCAACAGCTGTTCGGTGGGAGAAAGATGAGGCTCTCTGCTCCCGTAAAGATTTACAGCCTCAGAAACCCTGTGCAGGGTCACTATGAGTCAGAACCGACTCCATAGTACTTAATGACAACAACAACAGGAAGTGAACATTGCTATTTCTATATTATATGTGATGGATGCGATTCCTGGAAGTTGCAAAAGTTTAACATGTTTGGCACAAACAAAATGTTGGAGGTTCCAGTCTGCCCAGAGGAGCCTCAGAAGAAAGGTCTGGGAAGGTGGTGGTGGTGGGATGATCGACTTGTGAACTATCAGCCATTGAAAACCCTAGGGAGCACAATTCTACTCTGACACACATGGGGTAACCATGAGATGGGGTTGACTATGTCAGTTAGTTTATTAGCTTACCTAGGAGGTAAAAAAATCACAGTAATGTTAAATTATGTCCCGGTGTCATGACTCCCTAAAATACTAGCTACACATCTCAAGCCTAGATAGCAGACACCAAAGCTGCCATACCTAACAATTAAATGCACCTGGATGGGGCTCTATAGGATAAGCACTGAACAATTAACTCTAAGGTCGGTGGTTCAAACCCACAAACTTCTCCTTGGAAACCGTACACAGAATTGTTATGAATCGGAACTGACTCCATGCCAATTAAAACAACAACACATAACTGGAGTCCTGGTATCCTGGTATTTGTTATAAGATATAAAATAGACTGCTAATCAGAAAGTCAACAGTGAAAACTCACCAGCTGCTCCTTAGAAACTTTATATGGGTCGCTATGAGTTGGAACCAACTTGACGGAATTTAACAGCACCACACATATGGAAAAGTCTATGGAAATATGAACTACTGAAACAGGAAGCTAAGGAGACACAATAAGATGGTAAAGTGAGTAGAAGCTCCCATTCAGTCCCCAGTGTCTAACCCACCGAACAACAAATACAAGAAAACACAAACTAACAACTGAGAATGCAAGACAGCAGCTGAAGGGTTAGAGATTTTGGATATATCTGGAAATGATGGAGAGGAGGAGCGTGAATGGCAAACATCTGGAATGCTCTTTCATTACTAATATTTTAGGACAGGGCTGAACCACATCTCTAAGAGGGAAAACAAAAAGGGGCTAATATGAGGAAGCTGGGCTCAATGTTTTTCACTGGCACAAATTGGATGTAGGACTTCACTGGCCACACAATTGGGAGGGGTTGAGAGGAGACTGTGGTACTTTGAGATAGTGCTGTTAAGGCCCAAGACATAGATGGGCAGTAGGACTGAAAGGAACTGCATTGGCAGCAGTGCAAAAGGAATTACTTCAGATTGATGGGTGACAAAAACATAGCTGACTCCCTCCCTACAATAGGATAGATATCATGGGAGACCCTGTACAGATATATCCATGAAGAAAGCACATAACCCCACCTTCATCACAGGAAAATTGAGTCCCACCATTTACATCAGAGGCTGCAAGAAGATACCTCCTCATTCCCATACATGAGAATTAAATTTCAGGTATCAAGCATCCTGAATCAAAAATGAAAGAAAACTAAACATGAGAGTGCCCTCTTGGGCTCTCAGGAGAGTCTACCAAGCTCACTGCCACTGCACCTGTTCTGACTCATAGATACCTTATGGAGCAGAGTGGAGTGGCCCTATAGGGTTCCCAGCAATATGAGTCTTTGCAAAATGGCTGCCATGTCTTTCTACTGAGGAGTAGCTGGTGAGTATGTGTCCTAGTCTTTAAAAGGTCACTAAGGAGCTGAATCAGAAAAAAAAACTTGACAAAAACCAAATGCAACATTTATGCTTAAAAAAAAAAAAAAAAGTCTCAAGTTCAATAAAAAATTGTAGAAGGCACAAAAATAACAAAACAAAATTAGGTCCAATCAAAAGCAAAATATGCAAGTGAAATATTTCTTATGGAGATCAGATTAATACAGAGAATTAATAATTTTCAGACTATGGGATTAAATATGTTTACAGAGTTAAAAAACATACAGAAACCAACTAGTTAACAATGAGCAGTTTCAGGGGACGGTTCCAGAACTCTGGACTACATATAAAGGAATATTTAGAAAGTTTGAAGGCTTACAACCAGTGGAATTTGTAGCTGAAGCAAGAAAACTGGTGTTTTTTCTGATCAGCTAGACTCAGCAGCTCCTGGAGTGGCCGTCTTGGTCAAGACAGAGTGGGGGAATGATCAGAGGCACCGTGGAAGCCTTACTGATCCACAGAGATAAAGGTGTGGGCATTCCTTACTATCATTTTTTTAAATCTCTGTTCATTGGTCTCTCACTGTCTGTGCACCACCATTCTGGTGACTAGAGGGGGTGCCTGAGCCAGTGGACATCCTCCATTCCAACCCCTGGAGGGTTCTACCATGCATGTGCACAGATCTGCTCAGCAGAATTTAAAGGGAAAAGTTCCACTTAAAACCAAATGGCAGCACAAAATGGCCACAACCGGCCCTGAACTGTTAATCACTAGGAAACAGGCCTAAATAGGGGTTGTAGAGTGGGAGAGAGATGATCCTGAGTTGCGTCATAATGACCAACATCTTGAAATTTCCCCAGTGGCATTGAAGGCAAGGAATGTTAAAGTCATACTCATATTTTGCTACAGAAAAAATGTTTTCTTTTTCATTTTCCCTTTTCTGCAATTACAGATAATAATATCCAATCTGGTTTTTTTCTTTTACTGTTTCTATTTTGGTTTTTGGTCCCTTCTACATTTTGGAGACTTTTCTTTCACTACATTACCCAAGAAAAGACAACAATTGTGATCATACAGTCAAGCTATAATTACACTCTATGAAATCCCACTAACCGGGCAAGAGCCAATACCAGCAGCTATACAACATACAGGCAGCCAACATCCATGACAGTTACTCTGAGTTAAGAAATAAGAAGAATGAAATGTGAAGCCCATCTTCTGATCACATCACCTGGAGGCAATCAGAAAGCATAATAAAACATGAACATACATTCATCTAATTATTGAGGTCACAGCTAACTATAGAAGATGCCCAGAAACAAGATAGACTTACTGGGACAGATGAGCAGCAGTTAGATCTAGACATCACACTGGAAGGAGGGAAGGCTTTGGAAATGCCTGAGAATAAATTCATGAGAATGATAATAGGATGCATCCAAATGTTCTACTGAGGGGTTGATAAAAATAAGGAAGAAGTCAGGAAAGCACTACAGGATCAATCAAATAAGATAGATAAATCATTGGAAACAATTCAAAATCTACAAAAAGAAGTCCAAATGATTAATAATAAAATTGTAAGAAATGGACAACATACTGAAAGGACAAAGGAGTAGAATAAAAGAGATGAAAGCCAGGAAAAAGGATTTTAAAAATCTGAAGAAAATCTAACATTCTTGTGGGACAACATGAAGTAGAATAGCTTACGAATTATTAGCATTCCAGCACAGGAAGAATCACACAAGTCTACAGAAGAGATAGTTGAAGAGCTCCTGTAAGAAAATTTCCCTAAAATCCTGAAAAAGTGAAAAGATAGGCATTCAAGAAGCTCAATGAACTCCAGGAAGGATAGATACCAAAAGAAAATCTCCAAGACATATAATAATCAAGCTCTCCAAAAATAAAGACAAGGAGAGAATCCTGAAAGCAGCTAGGGAAAAGAGAACTGCTACATTCAAAGGAAAGCAAATCAGATTAAGTTCTGATCTCTTAGCAGAAACCATGCAGGCAAGAAGGCAACAGGGAGACATATATAAAACCCTGATTAAAACAACAACATCAAAACAAATCCCTGCCAAACAAGAATCATCTACCCAGCAAAGCTGTCAGTCTAATATAATATGATGGTGTAATAACATTCCCAAATAAACAGACACTAAGGAAATTTGCCAAAGCCAACCATACACTTTAAAACATCCTAAAGGGAATTCTTTGGACTGAACCAACGTGAACAGACAACAACCAGAGAATGACTCATGTGGCAGCACCACCCAGAACTCAATCAACAAATGGAAGAGTCCAGAACAGAACAAAACTGTAAGAATGAATTTAGAGCATCTGGAAGTTCAGTCTATGATCAAAACAATCACAATGTGAAAGAAGGTAAAATCATAGGAACAGAGATTCAG
>NW_006408548.1:8328252-8332159 GCF_000296735.1 Chrysochloris asiatica | reverse complement strand
GAAAACCTAGAGGAGTTGTATACATTTTTAGAAAAACACACCTACTAAACTTACACAGATTGAAGTAGAAAACTTGAACAGACTTATAACAAAGGAAGAAATTTACCAGGTCATAAAAATACTCCCAACGAAAAAAATCCAGGTCCATAATGGCTTCACCAGTGAGTTTTACCAAACATTCAGGGAACAGCTGTCACCAATTCTACTCAAAATTATTCCAGAATATAGAAGAGGATGGAAAACCTCCTAATATATTCTATGAAGCAAACATAGCCCTCATACCAAAACCAGGGAAAGACATCACTAAGAAAGAAAATTATAGACCAATGTCCCTCATGAAGATAGATACAAAAATTCTCAACAAAATCCTATCCAACGGAATTCAACAACACATCAAAAAAATGATACAATACATCATGACCAAATGGGATTCATATCAGGGTTTCAAGGATGGTTCAACATTAAAAACACAATCAATGTATTCCACCATATAAACAAGGAAAAGGAAAATAACCACATGACTATATTGATTGATGCAGAAAAGACATTTGAAAATATCCAACATTCATTCCTGATAAAAACACTCAATAAAGTAGGAATTGAAGGGAAATTCCTCAACATAATTAAGAGCATATATACAAAACCAACAGCCAACATCACTCTCAATGGAGAGAAACTGTGAGCCTTCTCTTTTGTGAACAGAATTAGACAAGGATGCCCTTTGTCACCACTCTTCACTCTTATTCAATATTGTTTTAGAAGTCTTAGCCAGAGCGATAAGGCAAGAAAGGGAAATTAAATTGGCAAAGAGGAAGTAAAACTCTATTTGCAGGTAACATGAACCTATATATAGAAAACCCCCAGAGGCTCAGCAAAAAAACAAAACAAAACAAAAAAAACTACTGGAACTAACTGGAAGATTCAGCAAAGTGGCAGAATATAAGATCAACATAAAAAAATCAGTTAGATTCCTTTATACTATTAATGAAGGCACTGAAAAGGAAATTAGGATACTAATACCATTTACAATAGCCACCCAAAAGATGAAACATTTAGGAATAAATATAAGCAGAGAAACAAAGGATATATGCAAAGAAAACTACACAACACTACTACAAGAAAGCAAAAGAGATTTACCGAAATGGAAGAATATACCATGCTACTGGAGAGGAAGACTTAACATTGTGAAAATGTCAATACTACTCAAAGAAATCTACACATATAATGCAATCCCAATCCATATTCCAACAACCCCAATCCAAATTCCAACAACATTCTTTAAAAAGATGGAAAAAAATATTATAAACTGTACGGAAAGGAAAGAGACATAGATCAATGGAACAGAACCAAGAATCCAGAATTAACCCATCCACATACAACCTACTGATCTTTGACAAAGTACATTGAGTAGGGAAAACATAGACTTATCAACAGATGGTGCTGGCAGAACTGGACTCAGCATAGACTAAAGCCCTAAATGTGAAACCCTGAATTATAAAGTTCATCAATAAAAAAATCGGGACAAATTTAAGGGCTCTGATATAGGGCACACACAGACTACCAAGCATTGTGAAAATTACACAACCAAAAGAAGACAAAAGCGATGATCTGGATAGTCTAAAAATCTTCTAGAAGCTTATGTGCATTAAAGGATTTCACCAAAAGAGTAAAAAGGGAGCCCACAGAGTGGGAAAAAATCTTTTACATATCAGACAAGGGACTAATTTCCAAAATCTATAGAAAACTACAGCACTTCTACAAGACAAATAACCCAACTTAAAAAAGGGCAAAGGATATGAACACCAAGGAAGAGATTCGGGCAGCCAACAAACATATGAAGAAATGATCACAATCATTAGCCATTAGAGAGATACAAATCAAAACAACATTGAGATATCATCTCACACCAGCAATAACAGTAAGTTTAAAAAAGCATAGGACAATAAATGCTGCCAAAGATGTGGAAAGTTGGGACCCTCCTACATCGCTGGGTGAGAATGCAAAATGATCCAGCCATTCTGGAAAACAGTATGAGGTTTCCTCAGAAATTTGGAAATAGAAATTCCATATAATCCAGCAATTCCTCTACCTGGAATATATTAACAAGAAATACGAGCCATAACACAAGTACACAGATGCATAGCATCTGTTCATAGCAGCACTATTCACACAGCCTAAGTGCCCATCAATGGAAGAATGGATAAACAAACTGTGGTACATACACACAATGGAATATTATGCTGTGTTTTAGAATAACAAGGAAGCTGCAAGCCACCAGATAACATGGATGAACCTTGAGGACATTATGCTGAGTGAAATTAGTTAGTCACCAAAGTTCAAATACTGGATAAGACCATTACTGTAAAAGTTTAAGAAATAATACCCATACTAAAAGGGGGGGGGGATTATTTATTGGTTACTGATGGGGTGGGGTGAGGTGGGATAGTTAGGGGGTGGAGGGAGGGGATGGTAGAGCACACTGGTGGGATGATGTGGGATATTTAGGGGGTGGAGAGAAGGGATGGTAGAGCACAGGGTAGTGGGTAGACACATTATAGTTCGGGTGTTGGGAAGGGCAATACACAAGAAGGGAGAAGGAGATGGAAGAACAAGGAATATAGGGGACCACTGAGGCAGATTTGCATGGGCTAAATGGGACAGAGGTAAATAGTGAGGTATGCTCAACCTTGGAACAACAGGGCTCTGTATTACGGGAATCGAGGCATAGTCGGAAGAGGGGAAATAATGTTGAGAGGTTTGACTGACTTATGACTATTGGTTTCCCTTGCCTACTATTGTAAAATGGACAGTTGAGTGGGATAGAAAGCAATGTCAGAAGATATAATTACAGAAAGCTTGTAAGCCCATCTTTAGCCTTTAACTTATTGGAATATCTAAAAGAGTTTCTAGAACTTGCTCAATGAAATAGGCTTCTTGCAGAGCCTTTGCAGTCTATAGGATCTTAGGTGGAATTCTGAGCCCCAACCAGAATCTTCTGAGGTGGTACATTCCTATTAGAATGGACAAGCAGACCAACCTGAAATAGCCAGAGCAATACAAGATACATTTTCAAAGAAAGATCAGCACATTTTCAAAGAAAGATCAGCAGGAAAAAATCCAAACAAAAATTTCAGTAGGATTGGCTACTATAAGAAAAAGCAAGTTGTTTTCCAGGGAGCCATCAAGGCAAGCAATCAAGTTCCTTCAGGACAAACCAGCCTCTAATACTGAAACTCAATGGTAACACTTATCTTATGGAGATAAGATTCTTATGATTAAATGGTGAGAAATTTTATCATAACAAATTACGACTGTCACAACTGTATAGGTAGATGTTTTATAACAAAAATGAGGGAATAGTTAATCGTACAGTCCAGGAACAGAGAACCCTAGAACCATCAGAGAACCCTAGGACCATCAAGAGAGAAAAGCACAAGCAGAATGTGGGACCCTATCCAGAGCAGCAGCAACACCAGAGATGGAGGCAAAGATGAGGACATGGAGACAGGGAGCAGCTAAGGACTCTAGACTTATGGAAAGAGAGGGACTGAGTGCTGGCAGCCAGGAGGCAGACTTGCAGAATGTGCCCTTTGGTTGTTTTAATTATTATATGTATATTCCTGAGTGTTTCTGTGTACATCCAACCCTCTCCCCCTCAAAATAAACCCAACAACAACAAGGAATGGAAGCAAATACAGTTGAATGGAAAAGATTGTAATCATTGCAATGAAACAATGGTGTAAAGCTTATATTTACTTTTTTTACAGTTTTTATTATTTCCTGACTTATAATTTACAAGTCAGGAAATAATAAAATTATAAGTCAGGAAATAATAAAAACTGTAAAAAAAGTAAATATAAGCTTTACACCATTGTTTCATTGCAATGATTACAATCTTTTCCATTCA
>NW_006408548.1:8306471-8328152 GCF_000296735.1 Chrysochloris asiatica | reverse complement strand
ATATAGCAAAATGAATGAGCAGACACTTTGTTTTCACTAGTAACCTTAAATGTAAATGTCTAAATACCCCATCCCAAAGTCGCTGACTGGCAGAATGGCTAAGAAAACATGATCCTTTGTTTTACTCTCTACAAAGAAACGCACCTTAGCTATAAGAACACAAATAGACTGAACATACACTGATGGAGAATATATCCCATGCAATCAGTGAACAAAAAAGAACATGGGTAGCCATATTGATATCAGATAAAATATTATACCAAGAGATAAAGTCATTACAGAGTTATTGAAGGTTCACTTCAGCAAGAAGACAGCTATTATAACTACATATGCACCTAACAGCAATGCACTAAAATTCATGAAGTAAATACTGACTAATATGAAAGGAGAAATAGACATCCACCTAACAATAGCTGTGGACTTTAACATATATCACTTTCAATTATAAATGTTGTTTCTGTGTGCCTCAACTTCATTCCTGTATAGGGTTTCCAAGGCTGTAAATCTTTATGGGAACAGAAAGCCTCATCTGCCTCCCACAGGGAAAAGGTGGACCTACAGTTGATAATCCAGGGTGTACTCCTTTATGCCACCAAAGCTACCAGTTATAGATGTTGTTATTAGGTGCTGTTGAGTCAGTTCCAACTCATAGTGACCCTAAGTATAACATAACAAAAATGCTGCCTGGTCCATGATTGTTGTTATATTTGAGCTTACTGCTACTACCACTGTGTAAATCCTTCTCAATGGGGGTCTTCTTTTTTATGGATAATCCACTTTACTAAGCCTGATGACCTTCTGCAGGAACTGATGCCTCCTGGTAATGTGTCTGAAGTATGAGAGATGAAGTCCCCAAGATTTTTTAAAATTTTAATATCCTTCTCCAACACCATAATTCAAGTGCATTGATTCTTCTATGGTCTTATTCATTGACCATGCCTTTGAGGCAATTGAAAATACCATGATTTGTGTCAGACGCACCTTAGGCCTCAAATTGACCTCTTTGCTCTTTAACACTTTAAAGAAATCTTTTGCAGCAGATTTGCCTAATGCAATATATCATTTGATTTCTTGTCTGCTATTTCCATAACAGTCAGCTTAGTGCCTTTACGTTTTTTTGTACTGTGGTAGCTTGCCATATTGCTGTGATGATGAAATCTATGCCATAAGCATTTTCAATATCAGCAGGGTACCCGGTGGTGGACAGGTTTCAGTGGAGCTTCCAGACTACGACAGAATATCAGCAGGGTCCCTGGTGGTGGATAGATTTCAGTGGAGCTTCCAGACTAAGACAGACTACGAAGGAGAGGCAGATTACTTTTGAATGGTTAGTCGGTGGAAACTTTATAAATAGCAGAGGAACATTGCCATAAATAATACTGGAAAATGAAAACATCACTAATAGCAGCAGAACTTTGTCAGATGGATTGCTGGAGATGAGCTCTTCAGTTTGGTAGGCATTCAAATATGACTGAGAAAGAGCTGCTTCTTCAGATTAGAGTTGAAATTAATGATGTGAATGGAATTAAGCTTTGGGGACCTTCATTTGTGCTGATGAGGCACAAGTCAAAATGAGGAGAAACAGCTGGAAACACCCTTTAATAATTGAAAGATGGAATGTATGAAGTGTGAATCTAGGAGAATTGAAAGTTGTCAAGAATAAAATGGACATCATAAAGGTTCATAGCCTAGGCATTACTGAGTTGGAATGGATTGGTATTGACAAATTTTGTATCTCACAACCATGTGGTTCAGTAGGCCAAGAATGACACATTGATGAGGAAAGTTGTTGCATTCATCAACAAAATGAATTATTTAGTTATATATGGTTGTTGTTAAGTGCCATTTAAGTCAGTTCTGGCTCATAGTGACCCTGTGTATTGCTCCAAGGAATCATTGGTGGAGTTGAACCATCAACCTTGTGGTTCAAACAGAACTTGCAGTCCAGTATTTACCCTACAGTGCTACATTAGAACATCTGAAAAGATTGCTAAGGACATTGAGAACTTACAGAAAGCCTTCAGTGATCTGGACCTTAATGGACATAAACAAAATACTTACATCAGAACAATAAACATTTTTCTATGGTGCATACAATCATTTTCTAGAAGAGACCAGGTGGCAGGAAACAAAACAAGAATGTCCAAATGTTTAGAAATTGAAGTCATAGAAAGCAAAATATCTGACCATTGTAGTATGAAACTAGAAATCAACAATAGAAAAATTCAGGGGAAAATAAATATGTGAAAACCAAATAATACACTACTTAGAAACTATTGGATCATATACTAAATCAAAAATGAAAATGAAACCTTGGTAAAATCCAATGAAAATATAACATATCAAAACTTTTACAACATATGTATGGGAAAATTCACAGCAATAAATGCCTGCATTAAAAAAGAATATCTAAAATGATTACCTTTATAATTAATATCACATGCTAGTAAAACTTTTCTAAGGATAATTTTAAAATGTCTACAACAGTACATTGATAGGGAACTGCAAGAGGTGCAAGCCATATTCTGTTGAGGACATGGAATGAGCGATGTCATTGCTGAGAGCAGATGAATCTTGGCTAAAAGCTATACTAACTATGTAAAGGCTTTTGATTATGTACATCATAACAACTTATGGACAACATGTGGAGAATGAGTATTCTGGAATACTTAATTGTGCTCCTCAGCAACTTGTATGTAAACCAAGAGGCCGTTGCAACAGAACAAGGGGATACTGAATGCTTTAAAATCAGAAAATATGTGTATTAGGGTTGTATTGTTTTACTATATTTATTCAATCTGTATGCTGAACAAATAATCCAAGAAACTGGATTATATGAAGCATAATGTGACATCAGGATTGGAGGACTCATTACCAACCTGCAATATGCAGATAATACAACCTTCCTTGCTAAATATGAAGAGAACTTAAAATATTTACTGATGAAGATCAAAGACCACAGTATTCAATATGGGTTTCACTTCAATGTAAAGAAAACAAAAATCCTCACCATTGGAACAATAATAATATCATGATAAATGGAGAAGAGATTGAAGTTGTCTAAGACTTCATTTTGCCAGGATCCGCCATCAACACTCATGGAAGCAGTAGTCAAGAAATCAAACTACTTGTTGCATTAGGCAAATCTACTCCACAAGACCTCTTTAAAGTGTTCAAGAGCAATGATGTCAGTTTGAGGACTAAGGTGCACCTGACCCAAGCCATGGTATTTTCAATAGCCTCATATGCATGTGATAGTTAGACAATGAATAAGGAAGATCATAGAAGAGTTGATGCATTTGAGTTATGGTGTTGGAGAAGAATCCTTAAAGTATCATGAAATGCCAAAAGAACAAACCAATCTGTGTTAAGAATTATACCAGAATCCTCCTTTAGAAACAAGGATGATGAGACTTCCTCTCTCTTATTTTGAGCATATCATCAGAGGGACCAGCCCCTGGAGAAGGACATCACGCATGGTTAAGTGGAGGTCAGCATAAAAGGGGAAGACCCCAATGGATGGATTGGCAGAGTGGCAGGTGCAGTGGGCTCAATCATATGTGCAGTTGTGAGAATTGTTCATGACCAGGCAGTGTTTCATTCTATTGTGCACAAGGTTGCTATGAGTCGGAACCAACTTGATTGAAACTAACAACAATATGTATACTTACATGCACACACATACATATGCACACATATATAGTTATGAAATCACACAGTCAATATTTGCACACATACTATATTGAGGTTTAGTCATTACATTTCGCCTTTACATGTTCATGTATAGTAAGAATTCAGGGGATTTCTAATGTGAGGGCACCAAATCTCTAGACATTCCAAGTTGCTGTCTTTTCCTTTCATTATTTTTGTATTATCATCAAATCACCAAAGTCTTCTCATAACAGTGTTGTACTTAAGTGCAGTTGAGTCAGTTCCAACTCATAGAAACTCTGCATAGGGTTTCTGAAGAGCATTTGAGTTGTGATGTTGGAGAAGAATCCTTAACGTATCATGAATGCCAAAAGGACAAACCAGTCTGGTGGGTTTGAACTTCCGACTTTGTGGCTCTCAGTCCAATGATAATCCTATTACAGCACCGCATCAGGAGTCCACCATAAGAGTTGTTGCTAAGTACCGTCGGATTGGGTTCTGACTCATAGCAACCCTGTCTAGGGTTTCCAAGGAGTGGCTGATGATTTGAACCACTGGCCTTACAGTTCAAAGTGACCTTGCAGTCCAGTGCATTATCCTGCAGTGCCACACCAGAACTCCACCATAAGAGTAGAAAGATAAAAATTTCCTGTGCTCATAGAGATATTATTTATTCAGGCCTCTTTCTTTACAGAGCTTATGCAAGGACACATTGCTTCATGCTGGCTTTACAGGGCAGAAAGGACATTTTCATTTTCATTTCTTGTAGCTAATGGTGATCATCTCCCTTCCCTTTGAGTCATTTCCTACATTGCTGATATGCTAAGCTGTGCTGCTAATAGTAAGAATAGGTTTAAGCGATAGATAAAATATCAGTACCTCTAGTACCAAAAGATTTTCAAATATTTATTTGTAAATGCCTGTTTTCCTGTATTATTTTACCTCAATTGATTTTAAGAATAACTGGAAGACTTATGATTTTGTAATAGTATTTAGACTCATCCATTAGAAAATGTGAGAAATCTGGCTGGGAGTAGACAATTGGAAGGAATGAGTATTGAAGGGGACATTACTATTAAAATAATAATGCCATATATCAATTATAAACTTTTAGTGATATGACACAGACTGATATTACCTGAATCCATATATATATATATATATATATATATTTTTTTTTTTTTTTTGCCATTAATTAGTTTAACTAAGTAACCCTGCTGAATTTGGATGAGCTTGCGTACAAGTTTGGATGGTGACTGATCTAAGTGTTAGATGATCTACTAGGATCTCGTATGGCTACACTGTTTGGGGATGACTCTCCTTTTATGCAGCTCTGCTGTGACCCTGTAACACAAGCACTGAACTTCTAACCACAGGTCAGCGATTCAAAATCACCAGGTACTCCTGGGAAACCATACAACGAGTTGCTATGAATCAGAACTAACTCCGTGGCAGTTAACAATATTATTTTTGTTCCTCTTCTAGCAGGCTAGTCTGATTCTGGTCACATGAGTATGGAAGAAGAGCAAAAGGATGTCTCAACTCTTTTCAAACTTTGGTTTCAATCCTTTGATAAGAGTCCATTTGCCAACCAAGTCATATGGGGCCAGTCCAAGAATCAAAATATTAGGTCTGCACAAAATTACATGGTAAAGGGTGCTAATACAGGGAGAAGTGAAAATGTACGAGCATAAACACAGTTACTCTTTTCACACATATTCCTTGTTGAGTCATTGGAAGAGAATGGGGAGTCACGATCATTCTAGTTTTCAGCCTATAAACTAACAATTAATGCTTGATTTACTCAAGTAAATAAATTAACAACAACACTTACAAGCACTTCCAGCTATCTAACTTTTCTGATCAAATTTGTTAGGCCAATAAGAGTTTGTTTTTCTTTGGAGTTCATTTAAAAATATACTGGTGGCCAAAAAAAAAAAAAAAAAAATCTTTCCAAACAAAGACAGCTATGGAGGAAGCTGTTAATTCTGAAATAATACATTTTTGTCCTGTTGTATTTTTAAAATAGTCATTTTGCAGTATCATTGTTGAAAGAAGAGTTTGATTTTGGTCACTTCCTCTTGGGAAATGAATTCTGTAAGTCACCCAAGACCACTGCATTTCTACCAGTACACAAACCACGAGCTACAACCACATCCCTTGCATCATATGGGTTTATTTAGTAGTCCTATGACTCCTCTCCCTGGAATTCCAGCTAGCTTGTTTTACTGGGAAAATGGAGTAAAAGTGGTTGGGTAGATGATCAACTTCTAACCTTTCTGAAATTGCAGAGGAATAATGAGAAAACAAAGCTAATTTGGTTATACTTAACCAAGTCCTTCTCTTTTTATAAAGAAATGCCAAGCTAGTCTTTCCAAGAGAATCCTACCATTCTACAGTAAAAACACAGTTACTAAGAGAGGAAACAATTTATCCCCACACAAATATCAGTTGTGAATATATTTCTAACAAAACTGGAAGCAGACTTGACTTCTGAGGCAAGTTCACATTCCACTTCATTTGATTATTTTTTTCAACAATATTTGTTATGTTCTTTTATGGTCTGCCAGTGTGTTTTTGAAGCCCAGTTAGTTAGAACAGTGGCCAACAAAATTGAGACTAAATGGAGGATAAATATCACTCCAGAAGCAAGGGCTACTTCAAAAGACATGCATTACAAAGCCCTTCTGTGACTCAAATAATCACTTGTTTTTAAAGGCTGGTTGCTAATATAGAATTGCTTTCTTATCTTCACAGCCCCTAGTGAACCCTTATTGTGCAAATTTGCTGATGGAGGACAAAAGAAGAGACAGAATCAAAGCAAATACACCCAGAATGGGAGACCTTGGCCCAGGGAAGGAGAGGTGAGTCCGGATTGACAATTTTTGCTCAGAACTTTTGGAAGCAGATGTATCCCTTGGAAGGGCAACAAGGCTGATTATGGGCAATGATGAAATCTGATCCTGTGGAAAATCAAATTGCTTCAAAATGGGGGGAATGCATATGCCTCTATAAATGTACTGAAAATCGAGAGGATAATGTTGATAAATGCATTAGAGTGGTTTAAACTCATAGCAACCCTGCACTTGATTTTTGAGAGGGGGCTAGTGACCTTGCTTATCCTACTATGCCACAAAAAGTTTCCAGAGATGTATTTATACATGTGCTCATACATTCATAATGTGTTGATTTATGTTATACATGTGCATATTATTTGTCTTTACTCATATATGCTTATATAAGGAATCCTGGTGTGGTGCTGCAGGATAATAATAGTGTGGACCCCAGGGTCAGTTTGAATCTCAAGGTAAGCAGTTCAAATTCACCAGCCCCTCCTCAGAAACCCTATGCAGGGTTGTTATTAAGTCAGAACCAACATGACAGTACTTAACAACAACAACATACATATGTGAAATATGGCATCATAGGACTACAAAATTGGCCTAAGTTCTATAGCACAGCAAGTGTTCTATCTTAAAGTAACCTTGAATCTACAGGGCACGTACTGATTTATTTGCAAATAATTGATCTGGGATTGAGAGCTCACATCATGAAATACTGTGAGATAGTACCAGAATACTAAATATTGAAACACGATGAAGAACACCAGAATATTGTCAGATACAGTGCTAGAAGATGAGGCCCTCAAGTTGGAAAGCACTTAAAATACAACTAGGGAAGAGCTGGACAAATAAATAACATCATTATAAATGGAGAAAAGATTGAAGTTGTCAAAGACTTCATTTTGCTTGGATCCACAATCAACACTCATGGAAGCAACAGTGAAGATATCAAACAACATATTGCAGTAGGCAAATCTACTCAACAAGACTTCTTTAAAGTATTCAAGAACATAGATGTCATTTGAGGACTTACGTGTGCCTAACCCAAACCTTGGTATTTTCAATAGCCTCATATATATGTGGAAGTTGGACAATGAATAAGTAAGACTGTACAATTGATGCATTTTATTTATGGTGTTGAAGAAGAATATTAAGAGTACCACACACTGTCAGAAGAACAAGCAAATCTGTGTTGGAAGAAGTACAGCTCAAATGCTCCTTAGAAACCAGACAGTAAGACTTCATCACTCATACTTTGGACAAATTACCAGGAAGACCTGTTTCTGGATAAGGACATCATGTTTAGTAAGGTCATGGCTCTGCAAAGGAGATAGAATGAGATGGATTGGCACTGCGCCAGCAGCAGTGGACTCAAGTGTAACAATCCCTGTGAGGATGACACAGAACCAGGCAGTGTTTTGTTCTCTTGTACATAGGTTCACTATGAATCAGAACCAACTCAATAGCACTTAACAACAACAGTGCATACACATACAATATGACTTTTTCTTAATTAATGAAAAAACAGTTGGTATACATGAGTTTTTCTTTACACATCAGAGTGAAAGAAAATTATTTAACAGTTGCTTATCCATTTATCCTTCTAACACAGCAGAATAGAAAAGCAACCTTTTGGATCCAATGCAATTTGGGAGTGAGTTCCTTTTTTATTGTAAAAAGACAAGAAAATACTGCCTTGGCTTCTTTGAGGTCTTTTCATTCTTTTTGAAATGGAATGAAGTTTTTTGAATGACTTGAATAAATGCCATTTGTACCAAGGCCATAATTTCAACAGGAGTGTTATTAAGCATTTCTATTCAAAGGACTTACTTCATCCATTTATCATTTAAGAGGCATCCTACTTAGTGGTGAAAATATTAAATGCTGCATTGAGAGAGCAATTGCAAGGAAATAAAGAAGGCTAGAATCTTTTTCAACAAAGCTTTTAGCCATTTTCAGTTTCTAAGACTGTTGTCTGTTTTGAGTGTTTTTAGACAGGTCTCAAAACCCCTCCTAGCTATGGTCAAGTACTGTATAATTGATAACTCATGACCTGAAGACATGAGAAAGAGAATTATCATTGGGTATTTAAAAATAATTTTTAAAAGGCAGGAATTTTAATATTTTCAACTTTAAAAAGGTGGATTATATTATATCCAAAAAAGAAGATGGTATACATTTATTTTAACCATGGAGTTCAGTGCATCAGTCAGTACTTATCCACTGTGTGCTAGTAACAATGGGGCCAACAAGCAACTTAGCACTAATGACTAAAACTTCACTTCCTGTATCCTTGTTGTTAAGTGCCATCTAGTCAGTTCCAACCAATACTTCTAAAATTGGTTCTCCTGTTACATAAATCCGTGGCATTTTACTTGTTCCTCTAGTCACTATCTATGTGAAGTCACTACATTTTCAGCTTAAGATCATTGACTACAATGGTTGCATGAATTGAAATATTAATTCAAAGTGAGGACTGAGAGCCAAATTCTCAAGGGAGGTTTTTTGGCCCCCTTCTTTCATCCATGTCAACACTGAGATATGTAAAACTTTTAAGTATATTTAACTTATGGTTGATTTTTTTTCTCATTTACCTTTAAACTAAAGGAGTAGTCCTTTGGTATCCTGCCTATATCATAAGATTATCATAGATGCTGTTTTGGCATATAAAACAATTGTGTGCCTTTTAGATTTTGTTGTAAAACTGAATGATGCCAAATTTGATTAAATTATGTCAGAGTTTGAGATTGGATAGACTAAGACTTGACTGGAACACAAGATTGGCAGGTCAAACCCACCCACTGCTCCTCGGAAACCCTATACAGGGTCACTGTGCTTTGAAATAGACTAGATGGCACTTATCCACCAACAATATATTTATATCGTATTGTATTATCTTTGTGTGTAATTGAAAAAACACTTAGGGGATATTATAAAATTATTAACTAATCTTAAGTGGCAACCAGAACTCTCTTAGTTAAAAATTATCAAGGGATTGGGGCTTTTAAGCCCCTCTTTTCTGAAAATCTAGAGTTTTCATTCACTTCCTAAAGTAGCCAATTTCAAACTCATTGGTCTTGGGACCACTTTACAGTCATGAAAATTATTTTTTATTAGTATGTTAAATAATAACAGACTTATCACATGCTAACAAAAATAGTATATTCTTATGAAAATCATCTTTATTTCTCAAAGAAAAGATACTGTTTTATAAGATTGACACTGCCTTACATTTTGGAAAATGACTTTAATGTTTGATCATTTAATCTGTTGCTATATGTTGTTTTGGCTTAAACTTATGAATAAAACTTGACTTCACTCAAATTTGAAGTTGGAATCTATGAGTCTTATTTATCTCCTGAAGATCCTCAAGATATCGTAGTCTAAGAACCACTGTCCTTGAGAAGTCTGAGCCAACTTCAGGACTAAAGAGCCAAGCTGGTTTTTAATGTATTAAAACATGTTCTTATTATTTGATGAATAACCTGTTAGCCTGTTTTACCACTGTGACTCTACACATACTACCACCCTGGGGATCTCTCCAGAAATTCCCAAAACACACTGTCTAGCAAGAATGGAGTGCTGGCTGGTTCCCCAGGATCCTCCTCCAACATTTATATCCTGATTGACCTGTGATTACTTTATATAGAGTTTCAAAGTGTTTAATATCACTTTAACCTCTACAATGTTGTATCTAAGACCTTCATGGCAGTTCTCACTTCCGGTAAAATGGTGCCCAGGATGACCTGGCTAGTTCTATCCCCTAATGACCCATCTGGGAACAGCACTGTTTCAAACCAGCTCAAAAATAGATCAATAATGTCAAGACAGGATTGCTGTTGCTTTCTTCTCTGTTACTAAGGGATATATTTATAGTGACTATAAAGAAGTCACCTGATTGATTTAGACTTTGCATCCTCAAATAGTAACAACTGATTAAAAATCAAACTGATATAAGTATGTGCCAGATGACCAGATTTTGGTATCTAGCAACCTTCATGGCTCAGCAAGGACAGTCATAAATTAAATTAAGATGTTCATTCATTCATTCAACAATACACACATACACATAAAAAAGTGGTATACAAATTTCTTTTTACCCTTTATTCAATTATGTTGTAAAGACAACTGGATCAGATAGAAGAAGGGTTAAGTAACTTCACTTCTTTGGTGAGAGTCACTCAAATTTTGAAATAATTTCTATAGTTTGGTTAATTATGTTCATTTGTGGTATGACTGGTATTTGGGTTCTGTTTGCAACTTTCTAATATAAGTAAGGTTTCCTGGTGTGGCACTTTGGGATAAAGCACTGGATTGCAAGACTGGTTTGAACCACAAGATTGGCAGTTCAAACTCATCAGCTGCTCCTTAGAAACCCTATACAGGGTCGCTGTCTGAGTTGAAACTTATTTGATAGCTCTTAATAACAATATAAGAAAATGCTGTTTCATATCATCAAAGATGCTGCTGTTTTACCAGTTTTTTAAACTGAGATCTAGCTCTCATAAAATCTTCCCAAGCCCTGTACTAATTGCCTCAGTAAATATCATTGGTAACAACTGGCTTGAGAATCTTGCTTCTGCCACAGACACAAACAAGAGAGATGGCAATCAAACAAAAAATTATCCAGCTAACCACTGAGATATCTACTGTTCCTACAGAAAAAATGCCAAGACTATATTATAAAAACAAAAATCAATAAAACAACTGTTCTTGCCTTTATCTTATTTACAGTTCTCTGCTATAGCCAATTTAAAAGCAATGAATAATAACAAATATTTTCTCTCTATCTGATGTGATGACAATATTCTTCCTTACTCTGGAAACATTTACAAGATTAGTTTCAGAGTCTAGATGTGAAAATGAACTAATGGAACTAATGTAATATTGTTAACAATCAACAGTCAGGTTCCCTTGTTTACTTGTAAGTTGGAGAGAAAATCAGGGATATAGTTACAGGAGGACTACTTGGGTTATGAAGGTTTGAAATTCCTTAACCAGTAACTAGTCAACTCCAATTCATATGTGTCAGAGTCATCTGTGCTCCATACATTTTTAAACAGATGATTTTTTTTAAAGTACATTGCCAGGTCTGTCCCAAGGTACCTCTAGGTGGACCTGAATTTCCAATCTTTTGGTTACCAGTCTAGCCCATTAACATTTGTACCACCTAAGCATTCCTGAAATTCCTTAGTTATTTCCAATTACAGAGCAACTTTTAGGTGAGACATAATGATATGTTGTTTTTAAAACATATTTAAGTACATTTTTTATTTGCTCAAGACACGGGTTTCTGACCACACTGTAGGATAATGTCTGGTGCAACTCCAAGGGGTGCCATTCACACAAACAAAGGTGAGTGGTAGCCCCTGGAATAGTGTAATGCAGAACCGGGGTATGGCACTGTGGGTTAATGCACTAGACTGTAAGGTCTGTTTGAACCGCAAGGTCAGCAGTTCAAGTTCAGCAGCCACTTGTTGGAAACACTATACAGGGCCCCTATGGGTCAGAACCAACTTAACAGCACTTAGCAACAACAATGGCCCTGCATGAACTGATAGTATGTATAACTTTAAGGAAATTAATATATTGACATGGTATACTTAAAAAAATTTCTTAACTGACTAGGTCACTAAATCCACCATTAGTGAGCTGAAAGCTCCATCAGTAGTTACTAAGGTTATCAATTTCAGCTATGACCTATAACCGAGATCATATGCTGTCTATTTGCAGATGTGAAATAAACTTGCTTTCAGTGATGGATGAAATGTACTCTGTGCTGTAAAGTTTTATAAAGTTGTCCACTCAGAGCCATTATTACTGTGCATTCTCTTCAATGCCAGTAAATGAATGAAGACCTGCAAAAGTCACATTGGAAATGGGATTCCCCAGGCTAGTGTGAAATCCGTGGCCTACCACAGTAAAGTTGAAGACCTGATTTCAAATACCCAGCTTGCTCCCTGTGGAGCGTCAAGTCATGAGGAGTAATTATTCATTCTAGCAAAATCCACTTATGATTAAGATAAAGATTCTTGTTAGCAACAACAACTGTGTTAGGAAGTATGCCTAGTTGCCATCAAGTCAATTCTTACTCACAGCAACCTTGTATAGGGTTTCTGAGGAGCAGCTAATGGGTTTGAACCACCTACTTTGTGGTTTACAGTCCAGTGCTTATCCTACAGTGCCACACAGTAGTTATATTCTATGTTCAGAGTTTAGATGAATGTACATTTTCCTTAAGGGATTATTTCATAGTGGTGGTGTTGCTAGTTTTTGTTTATTTCTATGAAGGTGGAATGCACATAGATTTGCCAGCAAAATGATCAATTTCAACAATGTCTTCATTACCACCATCATTAGTATTATTACGAAACATACATTTCTTCCATAAAAAATACTTCATGCTATGACTCTGATGATGCAAGTAGCTATAAGGAATTACTCTAACTCAAGAAATGCCCCCTCAATTTCCTGTTGCCTCCTACTTGGCCTCTTACTTTCCTATTATGTATGATGAGAAAGTCTTGGTTTGCTTTTGCAGAAACAAAGTCATAAAATATTCAGCATTCATTTAGACGATAATTTTGTCAGAAATAAAAATTTTAGATGGCAATATTGAAGAGTAGCTTAAATAAACAACATTCAGTAAATATTTAGCAAACACCCACTACTTGTGAGACGTTACTGAGTGTTATAGACATACTGTAAACACCCTCTTGAGACCTACAATCACAAAGTTCTCCTCTGTCTACAGAGTAGGAGATTACAAGTGGAATATAGTGCTGTAGGAATATAATCACTGGGAATAAATGCCTACAAATATTGACACAGTGAAAGAAAACTAAAGCCCAAATAATAGGAGAATAATCAAAGGAACAACAAGAAAAGTAACCACAGAATGTCAGTTCACACTTGTCTTCTCTTTAAGCTTTGTTTGTCATTCAGGACAGATGGCTTAAAAGACATTGCTCTATACGCATTTGCAAGCCAGAAATATCCTCCATAGTTGCATCAGCCCTATTTTATTACTTGATCAGTGGAAACTTCTCTCTTGAATTCCCTTGAGTTGCTCAGTTCTACAGATAGTGAAAATACACTGTTTCAAGAAGCAGATTGAAATAATAAATCTTGGCTAAATCTTAAGTCCTGTGATGCATCCTTTGTGAATAATAATTTTAATGAGTCATGTGTGTCACCTTCTGTGATGTGCTTGATACTTGTTTCATTCTTCCATAATTTTTCAGGCATTATCCACTAGTGCTAATGGGAACCAGTTCTAGAGTTTAAATAATAATTCACCTGCTTCCTTACTGAATGATACTGGGCCGGTTTTTCAATCTCTTAAATTTCACTTTCCTCATTAGTAGACTGAGAAGAGTAAATGGATATACTTAGTGATTTGTTGTTATTGGTAAGTGCCATTGACTGTTTTTGTCACTAAGTGCCATCAAGTCAGTTCTGACACATAGCGCTACTATTATAACACTCATAATATCAAGGACTGCTCTTGTGACACTGTAGTATCAGCATGGACTGTAAACCACAAGGTTGGCAATTCAAACCACCAGAAACCTTATATAGGATCGCAATGTGTTAGAACCTCTGTGACAGCTCTTAACACATGACTAGAACGCTTGCTTTAATATTGGATTTCTAGTTGTATGTCTATGTCAGTTATTTTTCCAAATTGGAATTTTGTATTTTTTTTTAAACATGAAAGTTTTTGTTTTTAATTTTCATCAAGAAATTTGTTCTTTTTTTTTGAATACTTTTGTTTCCCTTCCTTTTATTTTTAATATATGTATTTCAAAGAATGTAATGTCAATATAATGTTCCTGCTAATGAAAATATTTTTTTGCAAGTAGAAATTAGTATTTTTGAGTTTTGACGCACACTCTGTTAATGGTTTAATAATGTCACTTTATAAGTTATGGAGCATTATATAGCATTAAAACAGTAAATGTTTTAAAGCTTTTAACCAGTTTTCTCTTGAAGGCCATGTATTCGTTGTACAAAAGGCAGAACTGACAGGAGAATCGGGTCTTGGATGGAAAAGACAAATGGGGAAAAGATAAGAAAGAAAAATGAACTACTGCTAGAATTAAAGGAAAAGATTGAGCTACTACCAAGAACCAAAAATCTAATGACTGAATTAGCATTTTTAAAGGGAGTGATGATGAATTATTAACCTACTTATTCTGATAGATAATGGCAATTAATTTTGAATATCAAAGATGCTGAGGACATGTTGGTCGCTATGAGAAGCCTGTATAAGAAACCCATCATAATCAAGTATTTCTCAGTCGTCTTTATAGCAATTGCCTTTGACCAGAGGAATGTTCTAATGTTGCCAAGTTAGTTTTAATGTATTTATGGAAGAATTGAGAAACAGGAATTCTCTTGTATATTGTAAGAATACAGCTGAATTTGAATTTTTTTATACTTTCACTGGCTTATCTATATTTTGAACTTGATGTTACCAAACTCTTCTGTATAAAGAATTTTTAGAGTCATTAAAAGTGGTGTGCATGATATTTATAAAATTTCTTTATTTTCTAAAAGATTAGGAAGTTATTGCTTCAAACAAGTTTTCTTTTTAAAAAAAATATTTGTTATCTAGTGGAATTCAATCTATTGGTTAATTTTTTACTCCTCCTATTAATATAAACCTTGCTTGCTGGAAGTGAAGAGGACTTAAAACATTTACTGATGAAGAGCGAAGAGAACAGCCTTCAGTATGGATTACATCTCAATGTAAAGAAAACAAAAATCCTCACCACTGGACCAATAAACAACATTCTTATCTATGGAGAAAAGATTGAAGTTGTCAAGGACTTCATTCTTCTTGGATCAACTATTAACACTCACAGAAACAGCAGTCAAGATACCAGACAATGTATTGCATTAGGCTAATCTACTGCACAAGACCTGTTTAAAGTGTTGAAGGGCAAAGATGTCAGCTTGAGGACTAAGGTGCTCCTGACCCAAGCCATGATATTTTCAGTAACCTCATATGCATGCAAAAGCTGGACAGTGAATAAGGAAGACCAGAAAAGAATTGATGCTTTTGAGTTATAGTGTTGGAGGAGAATATTGAAAGTGCCATGGGTTATCAAAAGAACCAATAAATATGTTTTGGAAGAAGCGCAGCCAGAGTGCTCCCTGGAGGCCAAGATGGCCAAACTTCATCTCTCATACCTGGGACATATTGTCTGGAGGGAGCAGTCGCTGGAGAAGGATATCATGTTTGGTAAGGTCAGAGGAAAAGAGGAAGACCCCCAACGAGATGGATTGGCCAAGTGGCAGCAATGATGCACTCAAGTGTGGCAGCAGTAGTGAGGTTGAGTTGGTACTAACTCAATGGCACCTAACAGCAACAACATTAATATTAAAAAGTATCCTTGTTAGCTTTTTTAGAGCTATTATCAATTGTTATGGATAGAAAGGCAGTGGACCTTGGTGTGGTGCTGCGTGATAAACACTGTACTACTTCGTGAAACTACGAGGTGTTCCGCGGTATAAAGATGAGGCTTTCTGCTCCCATAAAGATTTACAGCCTCGGAAACCCTGTACAGGGTCACTATGAGTTGGAACCGACTCCACGGCACATAATAACAACAATTTCTTGGAAACCTTATACAGGGTCTCTATGAATCAGAATTACTTGATAGCACATGAAAACAGCAACGTGAGTGGTGCAGTGGATTAAGCTTTGTACTACTAACTGGAAGGTTGGCCTATGGAGCAGTTCAGCTCTGTCTTACAGGAACCACATTGGGCTGCTTTGACTTCTTTTAATGAGTGACCAGCTGTCTTATAATCATTTCTTAAAACTATTGAAAACTTGATTCAGTAAAAACATTTGCCTATCTTCCGTATTGTGAAAAAATCTTCGCATTGACTCATTCCTGCTAACATTTATAAACTTGTTATTTTCTTATATATTTGTATATGAAGGAAAAGTAGTTGGCTCTGATTTAGGAACCAAAATGAATCACAATGATATGAAAATGATTTATATTTCAAGGGCACACAGATCATTGTGAAAGTAAATTCAAACATGTTACATAATATTAGCAAAAAGACTATCTGTAAAGTTGTCAATCCCCAAAGCACAGTTTCTTATTAAAATGTAAACACAACTCAATGCCATAGAGTCAGTTCTGACTCACTGTGACCCCATGTATGGTTTCTGAGACTATAGAGCTTCACAGAAGTAGACAGCCTCCACTTTCTCCTGTGGAGCAGATGGTATGTTTGAACTGCCAACCTTGGGGTTAGCAGTCCAGTGCTTGTTTTAAAGCACACCACCAGAGCTCCTTTAAACAATGTATCAAAAGTTATTTTGAAAGCTTTTTAACAGCACATGGACTCAGAATGTTTCAGACCATAATCTGTGAATAAAAGGATAATACCGATACAAGGGGGCTTCCAAAAGACTGCAGAAATTTTTCATTATCTTTGAACTCCATTTTTACAGGAATTTTATGTTTCTCCCTCACATAATTCACCACTTTTCTCTTTGGGCATATCACAGTGCAAGACAAATAGTAATCAAATTATTTTGTTTAACAAGATTTTGGTTTAAAAAAGAGAGAGATTGCGATTTGCCTATATGGCTATGTTCTATTAATTTTCCTTTTGACCTTGAAATGAAGGATCACGTTTTTGTGTGTTGATGAAGATAACACTGGACTATGAATGATGATGCTTGCCAGCATAGCAAGGTTGTGTTTCTAAGCTTCTTTAGCAGATGTTGTTATGGTGTTGTTAAGTGCCATCAAGTTGGTACCAACACATAGTGACCCATGTGCAATAGAACGAAACATGGCCAGGATCTGCACCAACCTCACACTCGTTGCTACATTGGGGCCCATTGCTGCTGCCACTGTGCTAATCCATCTAGTTGGGTGGTCTGCCTCTTTTTTTCTGCCCCTCCACTTTACCAATCATGTTATCATTCCCCAGGGACTGGTCTCTCCTGACAATATCTCTAAAGTACAAGAGACAAAGTCCGGCCCTTTTGGCTTCTAAGGAGCATTCTTGAATGGCTGTACTTCTTTCAAAACAGATTGTTTTGTTCTTCTGGCAGTTCATGGTAATTTTAGTATTCTCCTTCAACACCATAATTCATATACATCAATTCTTCTACAGTCTTCTTTATTTCACTGTCTAACTTTCACATGCATAGGAGGTTACTGAAAATACCATGGCTTGGGACAGACACACCTTAATTCTCAAACTGACATCTTTGCTTCTGAACATTTTAAAGAGGTCTTGTGCAACAGATTTTTCTCAATAAAATACGCTGTTTAATCTCTTGACTGTTGCTTCCATGAGTGGTGATGGCTGATGTGAGCAAGATGAAGTCTGAAAACTTCAATCTTTTCTCCATTTATATGAATTTGTTTATTGGTCCAATTTTGAGGATTTTTGTTTTCTTTACATTGAGGAGCAACTCAATTCTATCATGTGATCTCCAGCATCATTTCTATCACCAAGGCCATATTTTCCAACAACTGATCCTTTCTCTTTGTTTCCAACCTTTGCATCTGAGTCACCAGTAGTTATCAATACATCTTCATTGCATGTTTGGTCAATTTCAGACTGAAGAAGTTGCCGTAATTCTTCAATTTCATCATCACTGACTTTAGTGGTTGGTGCATACATATGAATAATAGTGGTATTAACAGGTCTTATTTGTAGGTGTATGGATATTATCCTATCACAGACAGTGTTGTACTTCAAGACAGATCTTGGTATGTTCTTTTTGATGGTGAATGTGATGACATTCTTCTTCAATTTGTCTTTCTCGGCACAGTAAATCATGTAATTGTCAAATAAAAAATGGTCAATACCAGTCCATTTCAGCTCACTAATGCCTGGAATTCTCAATGTTTATGCATCCCATTTCATTTTTCACCACTTCTATTTTTTCTAGTATCATACTTCTTACATTCCATGTTCTTTCTGATTGTTAATTGATATTTGCAGTTTTTTCTTTTCAATTTGAGTTGTGCTCCAATGAAGGCTTTACACCATTTGCATCATCAAGATCAAATCTACTTTTAGGAAGCAGTATTTTGAGCATCTTCCAACCTAAGGGATTCATCTTCCAGTACTATACCTGACAATATTCTACTGGTCTTCATCATGTTTCAATATTATGGTTCTGACTGTATATTTCACTGCTATTCATAAGGTTTTCAGTGACTCAATATTCAGAAGTAATGCATTGTTTCTCTTTCCTCGTCTGTCTTCATCTGAAAACTCAGCTGAAATCTGTCCACCATAGGTTACGCTACTGGTAATTAAAATAGCAGTGGCATAGCTTCCAGCATCACAGAAACACGTAAGCCAACACAGTATGACAAACTAACAGATGAGTGGTGTGAGATTTTCTTGTCATGTGCTTTGTCTGCCATTTAGAAAGTAAGTTCAATAAAGATGATCATTCACATCATAAAGTAAATCTCACTGGTTCATGAACTTACATCCTCAGTATTTCAGTATCTTAACAGTCTTACTCATTAAGCCTTGTCTTATATAGTGTGTTTGGTGGTCCATTTCTCTATGTAGCCTCCATTTGCAAGGAAAGAAGGGATTAGCATATATGTTCTTGGGTATAGAGGAAGGTTAAGGGTAAGAAGGATAGAGCAAAGAATTACAAAAGGAAAGTCTGACAGTTGATCTCTATGTCACTGGTACATATTCATGGGTCTGAGCAATACAAAAAACAAAAAACAAAAAAAAACCCAACAAACTAGAAGATTTCTGGAGTTCCTGATATTTTCCTAGTAGCCAGGATCACCACAAGACTCAGAACATCCTCATCCATAAGGCACAGTTTATAATATCCAGATAGCATAAAAAACAGCTGGGCTATGGATAAGTAGAGATCAGTAAGTCAGTTACTTAGCAGTTTCACCAACTGCAAAGGATCACACAGGAAGTCACCACAAAATCTGTTTTTCTGAACTCTACTTGCCACGTCATGGCCAATCTTAACTGTATATATATACTATGTCCTTGATTCTAAAACATCATCATTTAAGGATGAAGAAGAAAAAGAATTTGAAAAAAAACAACAGAAACTAGACCTCGATCTCACACCATATACAAAAGTTTACTCAAAATGGATCTATGGCCCTAGTACGTGAATTAAAATCTTACAAACTCTTAGAAGAAAACATAGGATTAAATCTTTAGGATCTTATATTTGGCAATGGATTAAATATTGTACCAATAGCACAATCATAAAAACAAAACAAACAAACAAACAAACAAAAACAAGATAAAGCATACGTCGAAATTATCCGAGGACATTATCACATCAAACATTTGAGTAATACAAGAAAAAACATATAAACTGGATTTCATCATCATTGGAAATTTTTGTGCAAAGTGAAGAGACAATTCACAGAATAGGTTAAAGTATTGTTAATTGTGTACCTGAAAAGGGTTGAATGTCTAAAATATGTATGTAACTCCAACAAATTAGCAATAATAACAGCAAAACAAATCCCAACAAGTTCAGTCATTTAGAATCAGATAAAAACAGAAGCACCTATATAAAATATTGTAATATCCTCAGGCTTCTTTTGAGGTTATCAGTCAAGGTTCAATTTAACATTGCTTTTGATGATTAAATCACACTAGAACTTCCTCCCCCACAAGACTTTGAGACCATTACCCAGTTACATTAAATAAAGCTTTCATACTTATTCATGTTTCCTTTTTAATAAAAAAATTTCTGTAAAGCAAAGACGTTATCATTCTTCTAGTCCTAGTCCTGTCTGTATCTTTTTATCTTCTCCCTCTCTGCTACCATGGAAGGGAGACATTTTTTGTGTGTGACATTTTAGCAAAAGCAATAAAAGAGATGTATCATAACATCATGGTGCATAAACAACATCACTACCCTTTTCCAAATATAAAGAGATTAATTTCATTTGTTTTATGGATACTTTTGTTATTTTTAAAAAGCCAACAAATATCCCACATCCCATTTGATTGATTTCTTACTAACCTATAGGTACAACAAGATGACTTTTTATAGTTCCCCGTCTTCCCTTTTCTGTGTCAGTCATTTAGAGAAGAGGGAGTCTCTTGCTTTCACAACTGCCTCTAAATCCTCCCAGGTACCTGCTCATGATTTGGGCCAGATTCCTGTTCTTTGGCATTGATAAGGTCTCACAGCAATCCTCAATCATCTTGCTTTTCCCTATGTCTACTGAACAATCAATTGTTGTTGTTGTTGTTAAGAGCCGTCGAGTATAGCTGAAATATTTTCTTAATTTCATCTTAGTGCAGCTGATGTTTTCTTCACAAGGAAATTTCACTAATGAAGGAATGTTAAAAGCACACCCAAATTCCATTTTCAAATACACATTTAAGTAAAGACCACATTAATAATTTTCCTAAAGTCTTGTATTAATTTATCAATTTCTTTATTAAGCAATTACTGAACTGTTATTATATTCCAAACACATGGCTAGGAAAAGGAGATACCAATATGGACACAACCAAGAATCTAGTTGGGAGAAACACACAGCAAAGCAAAATAATAAAAGCTTCCATCTTTGGACACAGGGATAGAACAAAGATAGCAGTTAATGCTGCAGGGAGAACTAGAGAAGACTTACCAAGTTATGACATTTTGTCTGAGTTTGAAAGAACACAATTGCTGTTTTCTCATAGAAAATGTAAAGGAGAGAGAGATTTTTTAGCAAAAGAACTGCAACTGCAAAGTCCCAGAGGTCATGCTCAAGTCAGAATGTGTTTGAATGTGGTGAAAGAAAGGGAACCGAGTTGCACAAAAAAAAGTTGTGGAAAGAATAGTTACATGGGGACTTGATCACGAAGGGCTCTATGAGCCACATTTTATCCACACTATCACAGGATATCATGGAGATGAAGGGCCAAGCTGGGGTTAGACATGCATCTCTTGAGATCAAATGAAATTCTGTAGAAAATGCAATCAGTTGCTCATATGCAAGTTCATGGTAAAGCTAAGGAAAATTAAACAAGTCCCCGAGAACCAAAATATGACCTTAAGCATTTCCCATCTGAATTTAGGGACTAGATCAAGAATACATTCAATACATTAGATACTAATGACTAAAGACAGTAAGAGTTGTGGGATGACATCAAGAACATCATACAGGATTTAAATTAAAGCTCATTA
>NW_006408548.1:8304217-8305531 GCF_000296735.1 Chrysochloris asiatica | reverse complement strand
TCTTCTTCAGTTGTCCTTTGAAATTTTCTGTTTACACTCTTTTACCTCCTTAATAGCTGTGCCCATTTCAAAGAAAGGTGACCAAATAGAATACAGCATTCAAACATTATCAGTAATATCACATGCAAGTAAAATTTTGTTGAAGATAATTTAAAAATGTTTGCTTTAGTACATTGATAGGCAACTGCCAGAGGTTCTAGGCAGATCAAGACAAAGAATGTGGAACAAGGGACATCAGTGCTGATGAAAGGTGGATCTTGACTGAAAGGTGAGATTATCAGGAAGATGCTTACCTTTGCCTTTATTGACTGTACAAAGACTTTTAACTGTGTGAATCATGAAAAGCTATGGGTAACACTGAAGAACGAGTGTTCCAAAACACTTAATTGTGCTCTTAAGGACCCTGTACATATAGCAAGAAGATGTCATTAGAAAACAAGGAGATACTGAATGGTTTAAAATCAGGGAAGCTGCACATCAGGGTTGTAGTCTTTCACCAGACTTATTCAATCTGTATGTTGAGCAAATAATCTGAGAAGCTGGATTATATGAAGAAGAATGTAACATCAGGTTTGGAGGAAGACTCATTAACAACCTCCAATATGCAGATTATGCACCCTTGTTTGTTGAAAATGAAGAGGACTTAAAATACTTACTGATGATGATCAAAGACTACAGCTTTCAATATGGATTGTACTTCATTGTAAAGAAAACATCAGTCCTTTGCACTGGACCAATAAATGACATAGTGATAAATGTAGAAAAGATTGAAGTTGTTAAAGATTATAGTTTGCTTGGATCCATTGTCACCACTCGTGGAGATAGCAGTCAAGAAATCAAATTAGGTAAATCTGCTGCTAAAGACCTCCTTAAAGTGTTAAAGAGCAATGATGTCAGTTCGAGGAGTAAGCGGTGTCTGATCCAAATCAGGATGGTCGTGGTGGTTATGTACAGTGGAGTGATTTCTGACTCAGAGACCCTGTATAGGGTTTCTGAGGCTGTAAATCTTTACAGGAGCAGAAAAGCCTCATCTTTCTTCCACGGGATGGCTTGTAGTTTTGAACTGCTGACCTTGAGATTAGCAATCTGACTTGGAACAACTATGCTATCAGAGCTCCTTGACCCAAATCATAGTATTTTCAACTTCCTCGTGTGCATGTGAAAGTTGAACCATGAATAACGAAGACAGTAAAAAGGAATATTGAAATAATTCCAAAAGAACAAATGTTTGTTGGAAGAAATACAACCAGAATTCTCCTTAGAAGCCAGGATAGTGAGACCGTCTCTCTCACATGTAGGACATGTTATCAGGAG
>NW_006408548.1:8301530-8303246 GCF_000296735.1 Chrysochloris asiatica | reverse complement strand
AGATACACTGTAAGTACTGGCATAGAATAGACTCCGGGAAATTCATGGCATACAAATTGAAATATTTCAACAAACTGAAGCCACACTGGCATCACTAACTCATCTATATCAAGATTTGGAAGATGTCTACCTGGTTAACTAATGGGAAGAGATCCATATTTGTGCTAAATGCATTGCAAAGAGAGATATGATCCAAAGGAATACAAGAATCATTGGGCAATATTATTAAAATCACATACAAGTAAAATTTTGTGGAAGATAATACAAAAATGGCTGCATTAACAGGAAGCTGCCAGAGGTTCAAGCCAGATTCTAAAGAGGATGTAGACTGAGATGTATCACTGCTGACATCAGATAGATCTTGGTTGAAAGCAGAGACTATCAGAAAGATGTTTAACTGTGCTTTACTGCCTATGCAAAACCTTTTGACTTTGTGGACAACAACCTATTGACAACATTGCAAGAATGTGTGAGTATTCTGGAACTCACAAGCTACCTATACAAAGACCAAAGAGGCAACTGTTAAAACAGTAAAAGAGGACATTATATATTTTTAAATCTGGAAAGGTGTGCACTAGGGATGTATTATTTCATCATACTTATTCCATCTGTATGTTGAGCAATTAATTAAAAAAGCTGGATTATATGAAGAATGTGGTGTCAGGACTAGAGTAAGACTCATTAACAACCTGCCATATGAAGATGATACAACCTTGCTTGCTGAAAGTGAAGATACTTAAAATACTGCTGGAAATCAAAGACCACCTCAATGTAAAGAAAACAAAAATCCTCACCACTGGAGTAGTAAGTGACATCACTATAAATGTAGAAAAGTTTGATGTAGTCAAAGACTTCATTTTCCTTGGATCCACCATCAACACTCATGAAATCAGCAATCAAGAAATCAAACGATGTATTTCATTAGGCAAATTGATTGCACAAGACCTCTTTAAAGTGTTGAGGAAAGATGTCAGTCAAGGTGTGCCTGCCCCAAGCCATGGTATTTTCCATCTCCTCATATGCATGTGATAATTGCAATTATACTGAACACATAACTTTCCATCATGACTTGTTAACTAAAAGGATGTGTTTTAAAAGACAATGAATAAGGAAGACTGTAGAAGAATGGATGCATTTGATTTATGGTTTTAGACAAGAATTTTAAGGTACCATGGAATGCCAGAAGAAATCCATGGTGGAAAAAGTACAGCCAAAATGGCCCTTAGAAGCCAAGATGATCATACTTTGTCATTATTATTTTGGACATATTATCAGGAGGGACCAGTCCCTGGAAAAGTATATCATACTTGATAAAGTGGATGATGGGAGAAAAAGAGGAAGACCCCCAGCAAAATGGATTGGCACAGTGGCAGCAGCAGTGGGCTCAAGCATAGCAACAATTGTGATGATGGCAAAAGACTGAGCTGTGTTTTGTTCTGTTGTACATAGGGTAACTATGGCACCTAACAACAAGCTTTATCAGCCCTATATTGTATCAGCTTTTAAATTAATTTTTGATTTTGATTCAGATATTTGTTCATTTTTATTTTCTTGATAATTATAATTATACTGAAAACATAACTTTGCATCATGACTTGTTAACTAAAGGATGTGTTTTAAAGAGAAATAATGGCAAATAAATATAAAGAAAGATAGGTACATTTGCTCTAAAATAGCAAGATCTAATCATTTACTGCCAAAAGAACCAATAGATCC
>NW_006408548.1:8293582-8300520 GCF_000296735.1 Chrysochloris asiatica | reverse complement strand
AACAACAAGCACTCAGAGACACTTAACATTACAGTGGAAAAATATTTTCAAAGGTGATAAACAATTTTGTCTGCTCAGCTTCACAGTTTGTTTTACTTTGCTCCTCAGGTAAGAACAAGCTTCGCATTTAGTACAGAGAGTCTTCTCAGAGTGGTTATGCGTAATCTCCAATGTGTATGATTTAAGCAGTAATTTCATAATTACTGTTTTTACCTATATTCACAGTCATAAATATCAAATATCTATGCCTATCTCAAACTCCTCTTTTTTGTCAGTGAATACTTTTGTTGAAAATAACTAAGATACTCTAATCATTGGGAATCCTTGTGTAGCACTGTAGGATAATCACTGGATCACAAAGTTGGTTTCAGCTGCAAGGTTATCAGTTCAAACTAACCAGCTAATCTTTGGAAACCCTATACAACAAGGTCACTATGTATTGAACTGACTTTACAGCATGTAACAATTCTAATAAGCCATCTAAAATTTCTTCTAAAACATTTAGTTCTTATAGTATGGATTTGGTATGGAAGGCCTAGACACATTCCCTGTTATGGATGAAATACTAAATCAAAACTCATCTGCTATTGAGAAATGGCAGAAATAACCCCTTATATGTTAAATGAGTCATAAATATCTTTAATACACAAATAATATGAGCTTGAAAAATGGCAACCATTTGTGAATCTAATATTTGTTGAGAGAAGTGTTTTTTGAAAGAAATTGAGAGTATTAAACATCACTTTTCTACATATGTGGCATGACATTTTCATTTTGTGTCAAATTATTTTTGTTTTGGTGTGACACTGGAGTTAGTAAACATGCCTCAATATTTGATAATTACATAATGATGATTTCATGGATCTAGCTTAGTATAAAAGGTGGCTAGACAGAGCAGAAAAAATCAATTTCTCTTTTACTTTTGTTGAGACACAAAAGAAAAGTGAATGCAAAATCTGCATTTAAGACCATGTCAGAATTCTACCTCACTAATCTGTTACAGCTGAACTAGTTACAGCAGCGTGTTCATCATTGTGCTGTGATATTCAGGCATTGGTTAAATTCAAATCCCTCTGTTGCAGCCCATGTCTTCTGTTATCTAGAATGCTCCAATGCATATGTCCTGACACTATCTCTTGTCTCCTGTAGCCAGTGATACTCAGAGGTAGGACTGCCGGTAGACAAAATCATGAAGTAGGTGAAATTTGTATTCATCCCTACGTTTTGCAATGACAATCTCACCTTAAGTTCTCTGAACCTCCCTGCCCCCAAGTTGCCCACTCTTCTAGATGTACCCTCTGTTTCCCAGAGCATTTATGCTATTTCCCCCATTGCATTGTTTATCTACTCAAAAATGTTCACGGGCTCCGGAAGAGGAGTTTACCAATCATGATCCTCCTCCCTTATCTTTTGAATCTTATTTCCCACTGTTCACCTTCATTGCCCTTGTCATTCATATGCATTTTCCCAGGCAATTCCTTTTGCCTGAATGAAGCTTCATCTCTGGTCTCTTAGCTGTGGAAATTCTACTCATTTTTCTAAGAGTTTCTACTCATTTTCCATTCTCTTTCATGATCACCTCCAGCCTCTTTTCTCCATACCTCATACATACCACTCCTATGACACTTACTACAGAATGCTTTGTATTATAATTATTTAATGCATGTTTCTTGTCTCCAGGCACAGTGCTGGGTAATTTAGAAATGCAATTACATTTACATTTCACAGCAGTCCTATTAGTTAGGTATTGTTATACCTTTTAACAATTGAGGAAAGTGAGGATCAAATAGGATAAATACTTTGCCCAAGGTCACACTTCTAGGAAGTAACAAAGGTAACCCAGATTTTTCTTACTTCAAAACATATTCTGTCCATTCTCCAAATTACTGCCTATATTCAGTTATTGGAGTCCTGGTGTGACACTGCAGGATAATTCAGTGGACTGCAAGGATGGTTTGAACCACAGGGGGGAGGTTCAAACCCACCAACCACTCCTTGGTGATAGAATCCCTCATCCACATGCATAATAAAATGGCTGCTTACTGTGCTTTTGCTCTCCTTACCAGAACTTCTCTTCCTACCAGAACTTCTTTTCACCCTACCAACACGTCATCCCTAGTCAACCTATCACCTACCTCCACTAATCTCAAACCCTATCCTCTTCGACCAGTATAAAAATCTTTCCCCTGGCAATACCTCTCTCTCTTTCATTCCGACCTCCAATGAAGCCTTACACATGGGTGTTTGTGTTCCGGCTCGTTCCATCTCAGACTCGGAAACGGAACCCACAGGACAACACTTAACAACTCAGTTATTGCCTCTCTGTTAAAAGAGGTAGTGTGGGTTTCTTCTTCATTGAAGGAAACACCAATGTAGGTTTTCACAGTTATCAAGTACATAATCAACAAAGGGGTAGAGTTTATTGATAATTACTATATTTTCCTAGCTAGAAGTGGCTGATAAACTGGAACCCATGAGAAAATCAGTTAAAATATGAGGGTGGAAAAAATTTCTTACCTAACAGTACCCAAACAAGTATGACATTAAGAAGAGAGTGTTCAAGATAGCATGTGATTCAAGAAGGGCAACATAGCATAGGCCTATGAGCACAATTGGAAAATAAGTACAGAGAAAATAATTTACTGTAGAAAGGTTTCCTGTGAGGCTCTCATGATTTAAACAAGGTGGGGTAGCTTGGAAGCTGAAAATCTTGTTAGATCATGAGGGATTTAGGATGATAATCATATCTCAGCCAACCTTAGCATGCTTCTGCTTCTGGTGTAGCATTGGACAAGTTAGAGGTGCTAAAAGGGAAAGTCATCCAAGATTTTTTAACAGCCCTTTTCAATCCAGGACCATAGAGCTTCAGCTAAGCCCTGGACAGCTTCCTGGAGTCTTTATTAAGACCAGGTTCCTGCCAGTCATGTTCCAGGGAAGAATCTAGACTTGTTATCTCTATGTGTTTTCACACTTCTATCTAAGTCTCTCCCAAGATAAGAAGCAAAACCTTACTTTATTTCTTCCTCTGTTCATTTTCCAGTTCTACAGCTTATCGTATCATTACTTGTATATTTCTTTAACATGAGTGTTGTTGTTGTGGCGCCTGGTGGGTTCCAACTCATAGCAAGTTACCGAGGAGCGGCTGGTGAACTTAAATCGCCGACCTTGCAGTGCAGCGCATTAACCCACAGGGCCACACCAGGACTGTTTAAGACGAGTGGTAGCCGTGGTAGTGCTGTGTCGTGGATTTGGTTCCGACTCATAGCGACCTTGTATAGGGTCTCTGAGACTGTAAATCTTTATGGGAGCAGAACGCCTCATCTTTCTCCCATGGAGCCGCTGGTAGTTTCTAACTAGCTAACCTTGAGGTTAGCAGCCCAACTCGTAACCACTATACTATCAGAGCTCCTTCGATGAGTAAGATTCTTAAATTTAAGGAGGTCATACAGTTATCATTGAATATATGTTGTCAGTGCAGCTCTGTTGACTTCTGACAGTTATCTCAACTTTATTTGCCAACTCCGGCACTGAACTGCTTACTATAATGTCAGTGGTTCAAACCCACGAGCCTCTCCTTGGAAACCATATTCAGGGTAGGAACCAACTCTAGGAATGAATGATAACAGGAATGATAACAACAATGCTCCTTTTGTACCAACTGCCATTCATCCACAGTTATACACTTTTGTTCCTCATGCCAATTTTAATAAATGCAATTTATTTTTGATTAAGGGAATATAATGTATGTGGTTTTAAACTTGAATGTACACTGGATTTCCGGCCCTAGGTGAAGAAGCCTGCAAATTTTTGTTTCAGTTATATTGTGTGTATAAGGAACTCATCGAATCTAATTAACCAGTCACCACCGTGGAAAAATTCATTAAAACTGTTACTGTGTTTCCTGTCCTCTATAAATGCCCTTAAAGCTAATTTTCAAACCCTTTTTATTTTAAAATGATTACAGTTTTATAGGAAGTTGCAAAACCTGTACAGAGAGAACCTGAGTATCTGTCATGCAATTTCTTCCAATAGTAACGTCTTGCCTATTATACTACCAAAGTAAGAAAATTAACATTGTTCAGACTCACTTTTAAATTTCAAGAATGCACAAATAATGTACCCTAAAGACAATGTAGTCAGTTTCTAATTTTGTTCCACATTCCTTCCTTACTCATGAATGATGACCATGCTGACAGTCCCGGTTTGTCTAGAAGGACACATCTCCTATATTGTTGGAGATGACCACAGGTATCATTCAAATTCTAGGCCTAGGTCATAGAAGTAGTAGAACAGAAAGAAGCCCACATAGGAAGGCTTGAGTTGGAATTCAAGTCTCCCTCCATCTACATGACGTTAAGTCACTTGATCTCTCCAAGCTTCAGGGTCTTAATCAATAAAATTGTGGAAAACTTCTCCAGACTACTACATAGGGTTGTTTTGAGGATCAAATGGATTAAGATTGTGAATTAGCATTCATAAAGTTTATATTCTTAGCTGAAACTACTGACAGATTATAAAAATATACTCTCTCAGTAACAATGTTATTCTTAGAAATAAAACATCTCCTTATTAACCACATGGCCTAGAATTTCTATCATGTATAAATGACCTTCACTTTCTACCACTCTTAGTAGGACAAGCTCTAGCAATAGATCAGACAAGCAATCTGTGACTAATTACATACCGGAGGCATATGATCTATTTTAAAATAAATATTTTTTAACATTTTCTTCTAAAAGGTCAAATACATTTTAAGTGACTTTTATTTTTATCGTAACTGCAGGATTCAATTTTACTTTGTTTTAATGCTATGTGTGATATGATAGATACTCTGACAACAGAGAAAAATTATAAGGATACCATATTACAAAGTAGAAATGGAAATAATCCAAGCTGCAATCTTGGTTTGCATAGATAAATCTGCTCCTAAACTCACTGGTGGGTCTGGTACATGAGGAGTAAAAATATTAGTCTTGACGATAAGAATAAGAAAATATGGGAGAAAATAAAGTTAACTCATGATGTGTAAAGTTTTGCATGTAATGAATATTTTACACAAAGTTACACATTTTTTATATCTTTTATTATTTTTTCTTCTCACTATGTACAGGCTGGCATGGCTCTGACCTATGACCCTACAGCTGCCATACAGAATGGGTAAGTAGACTACATTTATCTATTCTATTTTATAAGACATCTTGGTGTTCGGATATTAACACTGTAGAAAAAAAAAATTAAAACAGTGTTTTTAGACAAAAACTTTTAAACAAACATTTGTTACTGTTGTACTTTTCCTTCTTCCCATAAGTGATTCTCACTTCATAGCATCTGTCATGTTACCCATTCTAAAACACAATCAACTTCTTTGCCTGCGTGTCTTCCTTTCTGTCTTTTTTTTCACTCTTTCTCATTCTAGCTTTGTCTCTTTCATACTCTCCACAAAAGAGCAAAGAACAAACAGTAATGAGAGAATAAAGGTAGAACTAGGAGTGGAGAATTATCTGCGTCTCTCTAGGGCAAGACTGTTAACGTTATAGTAACTCAAGAGTCTAACATTTTATAATTTTTAGACTGTATACCAGTTAATTTCTACATCATTAAGTTTTTACTTTTCCATTCTGGAGACCAGGGCAAAGGTAAAGGCCAAAAATGAAGATAGTATCTATTGGTTTTATCTTAATTCTTTAAACTTCAAGAAATATGTGCCATTTACTGAGAAAAAGTCACATAGCTGCAAATATTCCTTTTGAAAAATAAAATTATTGAACTATAAGACCTGAGCTCTATAAAATTCTGTTTTCTTACAAATCATTGGTTGAAGCTTTCTTTCACTCCCTATCATTTTCCTTCACTTTCAGCATCCTGCAGTAGACAGAAGCAGCCTTTGGTTAGTTGGATTTTTACATTTTTATTTTACAGCCTTTGAACTTAGACTTGTACATGGCTTTCAGTTGACTGTGTTATTGTCTTATGAAAGAATTGAGCAACACGCGTGCTTTATTGAAGATGTTACCATAGGGAGCTGAAAGAATACAACTCTATTTTATGGTTCGTCAGTGGCATCGGATGAAAATTTCCTAGATTCTGAAAGTGTTTTTGAAATACTTTATATGAGATCTGGTATGAGTGGGCACGAGTCAGGCTGTTAATGTCATGGTCCACAGTTCCATACTACCAGCAGTACCATGGGAGAAAGATGAGGCTTTCTGTTCCTGTAAAGATTTCCAGCCTTCAAAGCCCTATGCAGGGGATGGCTTGATGGCAGCTAGGGTGTAGGTGCAGTCAAGTTAGCCATCAGCAATACCACAGAATGCCAGGCAAAGCAGATCCAGGGCAGAACTCCAAAACTCAGAACCACAGAGATAGTTATATTTTGAAGGTTTGAAGGCTTCAGATTGTGGATTGAAGCTGAAGTAGAAAATCGTGTACTTTTGAATCTGCTGAGTTTGGCAAGACAAAACAGCAAAACCAAACAGGGGAGCAGAGACACCATGGAAAAACACCGCGGGAATCTTGAAGCAAAGGTGAACAATACACTTTGTCAGTTTTGCTTTGTTCTGATTTTCTTTTTTGTTGTTGTTGTTATCTCATCATTGGCACACCCACTGTTTGTCCACCTCTGTTCTGGTGACAAGAGGGGGAGCCTGAGCGAATGGACACCCCCCACCCTCACCACTGGTGGGTTCTTCTGCCACGCATGTGCACAGATACTCAGCCCAAGAACAGGCCCTGAACGTTTTTTGCTTGTTTGCCTTTTGTTTTTTAATACAAGAAAGGGCAGGACAGGGCTGTAGACAGGGAAAGAGAGTTTAAAAACAAAACAGGCTTAAAATTAAATGAAAGCCTGAGGTATAGCATAAAAACCAACACTGGCATCTTGAAATCTCTCAGGCAGCTTTGAAAGCAAGAAGCTGAAGAGAGGACATTAAACTCATACT
>NW_006408548.1:8272113-8284982 GCF_000296735.1 Chrysochloris asiatica | reverse complement strand
TATCTGACAATGTTCCTCTGCTATTCATGATGTTTTCATCTTCTGGTACTATATCTGACAGTGTTCCTCTGCTATTCATAATGTTTTCATCTTCTGGTACTATATCTGACAATGTTCCTCTGCTATTCATAAGGTTTTCAGTGACTAAACATTCAGAAGTATTTCATCTCACCTTCTTCCTTGTCTATCTTAGTCTGGAAGCTCAGCTGAAACCTGTCTACCCTAGGTGATTCTGCTGGTATTTAAAATACCGTGATAAAACTTCCAGAATCACCACAACATCACAGTGTGACAAACTGACATATGTACTGTGGGTGACATTTTTAGTTATTATCAAATCTGTAAGTTAGACAAGAGTACATGTTTCATCTGAAGTAGCTTCAAAGGTTTAAAAAATCATTTATTTCAGATTTTAAAGGCAATGTAACTAGAAGTTTACATTAGTTTTGACATTACTCCATAGTGAAGAATGACAATTTCTAGTTGTCGTTTTTTTGTTTGTTTGTTTGTTTGTTTTTAAGGTATAGTGAGTGATATGTTATAAACATTAAAAAATGAATTGGATCTGGAAGATGTTCTAAGTAGAAAACATAAAAAACAGGATATTAAAACAGTTAAGGTATAAAACAAAAAGTATTTGCAGTAAACTGGTTGAAGTAAGAATGAAGAAAATAGGAGAACAGAAATAAAAACAGTGTGAAGGAACAATGCATGCATTCATTAAACAAATACCCATGATCGTTGGAAATATATATATAAAAAAATATACAGATACACACCACCAGTTGATAGCTAAAAGGAAAAAACACAAGAGGCAAATAACCAAATTAAAGAATGAAAACGGTGACATTACAATCAATTCAGCAGAGTTAAAGAAGATTGTAGCAGATGACTATAAAAAATGTGTTTCCTAAAAAATTTGCAAACTTATTAAAATGGACTAATGCCTAGAAACACACAACATACCAAAACTAACACACAAAGTCATAGCATATTTAAATAGATTCATTACTAAAGAATATATTGAAGATTATCATCAACATTCTGCCTGCCAAAAAATAAGCCCAGGGCCAGATGACTACACTGGAGTATTCTAGCAAACATTCAGAAAAGAGTTGACACAAATATCTTCACTAACAGAGAAGAGCAAAGAACACTTTGAAACTCTTTTTATGCAGCCAGCATAATCCTGATAGTTGAACCAGGCAGAGACAGCACAGTAAGAGAAAATTACATACTAACACCCACTATGAACACAGGTGAAAACAATGTTTCAACAAAGTTATAGCCAATAATAAAAAAAAAATGTATAGCCAATATACTTGAGCAACATCTATCAAAAAATCATACACTGTGATCAAATAGGGTTCATCCCAGGATTGTAAGCAGGGTTCCACATTAGAAAATCAATCAATATAATTAACCACATAAATAAAAGAAAGGAAAAGCATTGATGGTGCTGTAATTGTTGTTCTTCTGTGCCATCGAATTGTTTTCGACTCATAGAAACACTATGTATAACAGAACAAAACACTGTCCAGCCCTGCACCATCTGCACAATTATTGTCATGCTTGAACCCAGTACTGTTGCCACTGTGTCAACCCATCTTGTTGGGGTCTACCTCTTTTTCATTGACCCTCCAATTTACCTAGCATGATAACTCTTCTCCAGGGACTGGTCCCTCCTGATAATGTGTCCAAAGTATGACAGAAAGTCTTGCTATCCTACCATTTAATGAACATTCTGCCTGCACTTCTTCCAAGACAGATTTGTTTGTTCTTCTGGAAGTCCATGGTACTTTTAATGTTCTTATCCAACACTATAATTTAAATGCATTGACAGTGGTATAGTGAATTAATATGTCTTTTCTAGCCTTAGTCTTTGCAACTACCACCAAACAATTCTTTACCTGATGGTTATGGGTAAGAGAAAGGGGCTCAAGAATGTGTAGCGGGTTACAAGTTGGACTGCTAACTGCAAGGTCAACAGTTCAAATTTACCAGCTGCTCCATAGGAGAAATATTAGGCTTTCTGCTCCTATAAAGATTTACAGCCTCAGAAACACTATACAGGGTCTTTATGAGTTGGAACCAATGCCACAGGCACATTACCACCATCACCACCAAGAGTAAGAGGATATGACATAATTCAGCAGTAGATACTAACGGAATTCATTGTAATTGTACAAACTTCAAATACTTACACTGTACAAAATGAACTATCTCAGAAACAGGAATAGAGGGATCTTATTACCATCAAAGAGGAGGAGCTAGTAATGGAGTGCATCATTTGGACCCTCGGAAACCCTGTTCAGGGTCATTATGGGTTGGAACTTGATGGCACTTAACAACAACATTCCTCCTTGGCCCAGGCTCAGAATGTGGTGACACCAGAGAAGTGGCAGAGGTACAGCAGTAGCAGAACCAAGAATCAGTGCATAAGACAGGGAGCTGGATTTTCCAGCCCATGGAGCAAGTAAAGCTGAGTGACTTTGAGCAGTTATTTCAGTAATATACACATAGAGCAATAGAATGGAATTGAAAATTTGTATTTATACCCATCTACTTATGGACAGTTGAATTTTGACAGAGTCATAATCCATTTATTGGGACATAAATAGTCTCTTTAGTAAATGGTGCTGACAAAATTGGATCTCCATATGCAGAAAAATGACCCATACACAAAAGCTAACTCCAAATGAATGAAAGACCTAAATATTAATCCTAAAATAAAAATTCCTGAAAGAAAATGTAGGGAGAACACTGTGGAACAGAATCTTCTATAAAAACAGAATAACATCATCTCCTTTCAGCAGCCCCATCTAGACAGGCTGGAAACCACTCAGTGAAGATTATACTTTCCCTAGCACCCTCTGACTTGAAAATGTTTAAGCCAGTCACTTCTTGCCTTTGCAGCCCACTTCCCCGCGCCCCCCTTTCTTGGGTAGCCAGTGTCTAAGTTGTCCATCCCTGTCAACCCTGTGTACAGAGGGTGGTGGGAATGATCCTTGCTGTGAAGATTCGCTCCCTCTTATAAGCTACTACATCCATAAGTATAGGTCAAGTTCATCAAATTGGAGCTGATTACACTTTTTTTCCCTCTTCTTTCTTCCTCTAGTCAAGTTCTGATCATCCAGCCATCGAAGCCAGGTCAAATGGGTACTATCTACAAGTATGGGTGTTCTTGTTCATGTCCCCTCACTTCTTATCAGCTGGACACTTCACTCACCACTCTAGTCCTCTGTGGCTATGTCCCTGTCCCTAGGCTCAAGAGTCCCCAGGTCTCACTATTGTGATTATTGTTAAGTGCCGTCGAGTTGGTCCTGACCCATAGCGACCCTGCATAGGGTTTCCAAGGCTGTAAATCTTTACGGGAGCAGAAAGCCTCATCTTTCTCCCACGGAACCACTAGTAGTTTCAAACTGCTGACCTTGAAGTTCACAGCCTGATTCGTAACCACTACGCTACCAGAGCTCCTTTATACTGCTGGCCAAACAGGTCTCAGTCCTGGTTGACAGGAGTCTATTGAACGTGGTTGGATTTATGCCACATCATCACTGCTGTTTTTCCCTACTTCCCCTTAGTGGTAGACCAGTGTGTTCACCTGCAAGATTACATGCCTATTCATGTATTCCCTTTGAGTTTCAGTCTTGGAAGGGGCTTGGAGATAAGACCCTTGTGGTTCAAAAGTGAATAATTGCTAGCAGGACTGATTGTGAATGTTGCAAATGTAAAAGTAGACGTTTTGTAACAGAAGGAGGGGAGTGGTTGATCTTGCAGTCTAGGAGTGGAGGACCTTGGGTCCATCAAGGAAGAAGAGCAGAGTTCGGGACCCCATCCAGAGAAGTAGCGATGCCAAAGATGGAGGCAGAGATGATGACATGGAGAGATGGAGTGGCTGGGGACTCTAGATTCATGGAGGGACAGGGGCTGTGTGCTGGCTGCTGGAGAGCAGGCTTGCAGGGTATACCCTTTGGTTGTTTGACTGGTTATCCTTGAATGCTTCAATGTACATAAAAACAAAACAAAACAACAACAACAACAACAAAAACAACAACAGAAGGAATGGAAACAAATGTTGAATGATGATGCATGGAGGAGAATGTAATCATTGCAATGAAATGAAATACAATAGGATGAATGTAAATCTGATGTTCTCCCATGTAAACTCTCACTCAATTCACAATAAAATCTTTAAAAAAAAGAAAATCAAACATTACAAAAATATATGGATAGAATATAAATAAAATAGGAAAGTGGAACCTCATAAAAATTATACTTATCCAACAGTTTTATTTAAAGAGTAAGCACACTATATCCTAGGAAAAAGTCTTCAGAAATAAGCTAATCTCTAGAAGCAAGAGAAAAGTGTAACAGATCAACAACAAAAAGACAACCAATCACAAAATGGGAAAATAACATGAACAGAACCTTCACAAAAGAATATCCAACCATCCAAATACCTGAAAAGATGTTTTTAATCATTAATCATTTTTGTTGTTGTTGTGTGCCATTAAGTTGGTTCAGACCCATAGCGACCCAGCATAGGACTTCCAAGGAACAGCTGGTGAGCTTGAACCTCAAACCTTGCAGTTCAAATGACTTTGCAGTCTGGCGCATTAACCCACAGCACCATACCAGGACTCCCATCATTAGTCATTAGAGAGCTGCAAATCAAAATTCCATTTTTCCCTGATTTTATAGATACTTCTATCTGCTCTCACCTTTGTATACACCTGTACCTATCTGTAAACCAGTATGCCTAAACCCATACATGTGACTTTTTAAAATAAATCCCAAACTTTGCATGGTGATTTTTCGTGAAAGTTTATAGAGCAGATCATCAGTTTTACCCTCAACAAATCACACACCTTGTGTCATGGTTGCAAACCCTTCCCTGTAACAATTATCCCACTTCCTCCCTGTGGTTCTTACATCCATTCCACCCTTCTTCCCAACCTCTCCGACCCTTGTCCTTAGGTCAATGTTGCCCTTTTGATCTTAAATGGTTGACCTTTCCATGGTGAGCGTATCTCAGTAGTTTACTCACTTTTACTTTGGTTGTGTTGTCTCAAATGTTTGGTGTTACTTTTCTCAGAAGTAAACAATAATTCTCAGATCTAAAATATACTTCCCCTTTCCCCACCTTTCCTTGGTTACCACTAATGAGCACTGGTTGTTGTTGTTGTTGTTAAGTGGCGTCGAGCCGGTTCTGACCCACAGCAACCATGTATAGTGTTTCTGAGAAGCGGATGTTAAGCTTGAACTGCCAACCTTGTGGTTCAAACTGACTTTTCCGGACTCCAGCAAGCACTGGTAGCCCTCTACATATCTATTTGGTGTGGCGCTGTAGGTTAATGTGTCAGACTGCAAAATTGTTTGAACTGCAAGGTTGGTGGTTCAAGCTCACCCGCTGCTCCTTGGAGACCCTATTACAGGGTTTCTGTGGGTCAGAATCGACTCACTACTGAACAACAGCAACATAAAAGACGGATAAATAGAATATGCTTGTATTACTGACTTTTTCACTTAGAATTATAGCTGTCAGGTACATCCATGTTGCATCTTTTGTGGACTAATTGCTGTTATTTATGGTTCCAAAGTGTTTTATGTATTTGCCACAAATTGCTTATTCATTCATCCATTAATGGGAACTTTGGTCCCAGAAATTAAATGTAAATTAAGTTTACATTTAATTTCTCTTGTAGAAAATCCAGCAATGAACAAAGGTGTGCCTATGTCTGTTTGTGTCATTATTTAGATCTCTAGGGTACATACCAGGGTTCTGGTGTGGCACACTATCTGATAAGCAGTAGACTGCTAATTGCAAGGTCAGTGATTTAAGCCTTCAAGGTGTTCCTCAGAAACCTTATACAGAGTTGCTATGAGTTGGAAATTACTTGACAGCATTTAACAACAACAACAGGGTGTGTGTATAATAGTGGGATTAGATTGTTGGTTTACAGGATAGTAATATTTCTGGATTTTTTTTTTGAGAAAATGCATTGTTGTTGAGTCAATTTCTACTCTTAGCAGCCCTAAAGGACTAGAACTGCCTGCCCCTAGAGGGTTTTCAAGGCTGTAAATCTTTACAGCAGGGGTGGGGAACATCCAATGCATAGGCTGTATGGTGGTGGTGGTAAGTGCTGTTGAGTTGGTTCTGACTCATAGCCACATGATTACAGCTGGGGAGTGTAATCACTAACCTTGTGGTTCAAACAGACCTTGCAACCCAGTGCTTATTCTCCTACAGCACTACACCACGCTGTGTAAGGTCTGCGGAATGATTTGGTCTGGCCCTGCCAAGCCACTGCTAAGTGCCAGCTATCACATTGTTGTTGTTAAGTGCCATAGAGTTGGTTCTAACTCATAGCAACCCTGTATAGGCTTTCTGAGGAGTGGCTGGTGACCTTAAGCCATTGACCTTGTGGTTCAAACTGATCCTATAGTCCAGTGCATTAACTGCAGCACCACACCAGGACTCCAGCCATGACATTGTTGTTGTTAAGCGCCGTCAAGTCAATTTCGACCCATCGCGACCCTGCATAGGGTTTCCAAGGAGCAGCTGGTGAGCTTGAACCACCAAACTTAAAGTTCAAACAACCTTGCAGTCTGACACATTAGCCCACAGCACCACAACAGGACTCCAGCCATGACATTGTTGTTCTTGTGATGTGCTGTGAAGTCGGTTCCGACTCATAGCGACCTTGTACAGGGTTTCCAAGGCTATAAATCTTTACAGGAGCAGAAAGCCTCATCTTTCTCCTGTAGAACAGCTGGTAGTTTCAAACTGCTGACCCTGAGGTTAAGCAGTCTGATTCATAACCATGACATTAGGGGTGAGTTAAATCAATGTTTGATCAAATATAGTCGGCGAATTTTTAAGCTAATAATTTTGTATGACCTGTGAATGATGTTATATATATCAAAATAGCCCTTGGCAGAAAAATAAATTCAAACTACCGATTTTTGGTTTGCAGCTGAGCACTTAACCACTGCACCACCAAGGCATCTACAAGATTGATTGTTGTTACTAAGTGCCATCTAGTCAATTCTGACTCATAGTAATCCTCTATAGGGTTTCCAAGGAGTGGCTGATGAGTTCGAAACACTGACCTTGTGATTCAGTTGGCTTCCTTTGTCCAGTGCTTAGCCTACAGAGTCATACCAGAACTCCACGAATATTGATGTTGTTGTTAAGTGCCGTCGAGTTGGTTTCGACCCATAGTGACCCTGTATAGGGTTTCTGAGGTGTATGGAAATACAAATTTGCACATTCAGGCACAGATGTTCATTGATCGATCACACAAATACGGACACCTTACAGATACAACCAACTATTTTACGAGATTGATTTTCTGGGTTTGAGAGCTTCAGACTACAATCAGTCAGTTGGTATAACATAAGTCATAAAAATCACAATCTGCATCCTAGCGTAGTGAATAGCAGCTGGGGTCTTAAAAGCTTGGAAGTGGCCATTTAAAATACAATTATTGGTCTCTGTTCATGAGGAGCAAAACAATAAGAAGTAACCAAAAGTTTGGAGAAAATTTTAGTCTAAACTAGACATGACCTCATGTACCCTGAAACCAAAATAACTAGATGGTGCCTGGCTACCATCACTGACCGTCCTGATCAGAGTCACAATAGATGGTGGTCCCAGATGGAGTGGGAGAAATATGAGGAACAGAATTCAAATCCCCCACTTTTTAAAAAGCCATACAACAGTAGAGAAAGAAGAATCCCTCAGATGATTGCCATGAAATACTCTTTAAACCTAGAACCAAGCTTCACCCAATATGTTTTTAGCAAAACATCAGGATGGCATACAGTAAAACAGATATTCCTCTAAGACTAGTGCACTACTTACTAAACCAAATGTCTGAGACTACAAGGTTAACAGTTATTCAAAAGCAAAGATGAGAATATAAGGATGTAGGGAAACTAGACTACTGGAAATGGAAAAAAAACACCACCAATAAAGGAAATGTTGACATATTGTGGTAAGTGTAACTGATGTCACTGAACAATCTGTGTGGAAGTTGTCAAATGGGAAATTCACTTTCTGTAAAAACTTTCACCAAAAACTCTATAAAGTATTTTGAAAACCAAACATGTATCAATCAAATACTTCTAAGCAGAGCTTCCCATCAAGGACTGTGGACACATTCTTTAGCACGACAGACTCTGCTCCCCAATATTGTAACAGTAGAAATAGACATTAACAACATTAATTATTTATAAATAACAATCACATAATCCTGCTCTAACACCAGAAGTCCTCTTCACTAAGAGTCAGAACCAACTCAGTGGCACACAGCAACAACAATCTCATAGTGGTGAATAGCAGGATGTTTTGAAGAGCCTTGTCTTGTTTGAATGGCTAGGCAAGACTTCTTTAACTATGCACAGACAGTGCCTCATGACTACCTAGATGGTATATTTGAAGGCAAAGTGAGAGATACCAAAGTGTCTCCAAAACCATATTCCAGGATGGAATGTTGGTACCGTTACCAGAGACATGAAATTAAGTTGGGAAAGATAAGATCAATTTTAAATGTGCTTGATGGCTGAGACTCACTAAAACAAAAATGACCAAGGACCAACTGTCAGTGTGAGACTGGACATAAAAAGAGATCCCTTCTTATAAGTTGTTGCAGTCAGCCATTTTACTAATGCATAATTTAACACCAGAATTTCTTCTCTAAAGACATAATTCTCTAAATACTTGCCGTGGTTCATTGCATGCATAAATAAGGGCGGGGAAATAGGGCTTCAAAATTCCAAAGCTCAGCAGGCACAGGTGAACTTTAGCTGATGTCATATTAGCGATGGTAAGGACTACATCTTCTGTAGGTTTCTACTCCACATCTCAGGTCATGAGCTTTAGACTGTATTAAGGTTAACTAGGCACACCTGATCATCTTACTTGGCTCACCTGATACATACTTTCATCGATACTTTGTATTAGCATGGTAACATTGTTTACTGAACTATTTGTAAAATTCAAAAAAATGGTTTACCCTTTCCTTTTGCCCACTTAGCTGTTTGTAATGAAGATATTCCTTATAGCAATTTTTAGTCGTTAAGACGCTAACTGAAAGCACCATATGGGGACCAGGCCTGACTTGCCCTGGCCTCACAAGGGGTAACAAATCAAACTCAAAATCAACCCAAGGCTGATTCCTATGAGGCGGAGGTCAGGCATGCTTTCACTCTATAACTTGTTTACCCTATTCTGACACCAATCATTCCTCTCACTGCCTTCTCTGCTTCACATCTGGGTTGGATAATCCATTGCAATGGCCACACAGAACTCATAACACTACTCATGTTTGGGGGTTTATTATGGAAGTGAAAGAGTACAATTCAGGATTAAAACCAACTCAGGACATAGCAGTTCTGTAGTCAGGAACGCCTCTTGTCTGTCATACTGCTGGCGTACCTAACTCTTGCTTTCAGCCTCTCAGCCATGTAGTCCCTTAGTCTCTATCCTGCTTGATCACTTGTTACAAAGTTTTTTCAGTCAGTCTGTGAATTTCCAAAGGGCACATTCTGCAAGCCAATCTCCTGCCTGTAGGTATTCAGCTTTACTCAGTCTGTGGGCCTAAACCAGAAGTTAACTGTGTATCAGCATGCCCCCACCTCTTCCTTTTGCCTCTGTCTTCACTGTTTTGCTAGGTAGGGATCTCATGCTTCACATGTGTGTTTCCTTCTTGATGGTCCTGGAATCTTCCAATTCTGCTTCTGAAATGGCTCCTAGCTGATGAGTCTAGCTGGAGGGCAAAACTAACTAATCCTAGCTTTAGAGTCTTGTATGCCTGATTTGCATGGTCCCACACAATCATTTGGTAGAAATTAAGAAGACTTTCAATAGAAAAGCCATGTCAAGTAAATTCAAGACACCACATTAATGAAATTCAACTTTTAATAAATCTTATCCATGCCCATCTAAGGAGCCCTGGTGTGGCGCTGTGCGTTAATGTGTCAGACTGCAAGGTCATTTGAACTGCAAGGTCAGCAGTTCAAGCTCACCGACCGCTTCTTGGAAACCTTTACAGGGTTGCTATGGGTTGGAACCAACTCAACGGTACTTAACAGCAACAAGGAAAACAACAATGCCCATCTAATGAATAACTTCACTCCATCAATCATCCTTTCTGTTCAATTCCTTTTTTATTCAGTCCCACTGTATTCAGTCCCAATCAATCTGCTGTATGCTGAAGTCCTTCTTACTTATAAAGAAGGAGAAAACCTGAGAGGGTTCAGCTATATCTACCACACTACTCTAACCTTCAATTGGGTGGAAAACATCTCCAGGTTCCTATAAACACTCTCGTTTCTTGCTCTCATCAAATTCAGCCTATTAAAGTAAAGATTTTGATTTCAAACTGCACTGGAATTTCTCTTGCTGTTGTCCCCAGTGACCTCTAAATGTTCCAGTTGTAACTGACACTTTTTAAGTTCTTATGCTATTTGAATTATTGCTTCATTTGGATTATGTAAAAACAAAAATAATAACTCACCTTTGGAAACTTTCTTTTTCCTTGCTGGTCTTCCCAGCTCCCCAGTCTCACTGCTTACTCAGTCTCCTCTGACTCCTTCTCTTCTGACCCCTGTTGCTTTTTATTCAGCATGAAGTCTTCCACCCCTAGGTCTTTTCTCTTATTGATTTCATCTGCTCCCCTTCCTGTTAGGCCACACACACAATGCTCATCTAGGTCTTAATTAATGGTAGGGTACCTTCACCTGTGTTTCTAAGTGAGGCACTGTGAAATTGGTTCTGACTCACAGTGACCATTATGCCCAAAAGAACAAAGTACTGCCCCATTTTGCTCCATCTCACAATGGTTACTATGTTTGAGCCCATTGCTACGGAAACTGTGTGAGTACATCTTGTTGAGGATCTTCATGTTTTCATGGAAGCTCTACTTCACCAAGAATCATGTCACATTATAGGGACTGGCTCCTTCTGATAACTTATCTAAAGTTTGTGATACAAAGTCTTGTCATCCTCACCTCTAAGGAAGATTCTGGCTGTACAGATTTTCTAGGACATATTTGTCTGTGTTATTGGATGTCCATGGTATACTCAATATTCTTCACAGACACTAGAAGGCAAATGCATCCATTCTTCAGTGTTCCTTATTCATTGTTCAGCTTTTGCACACATCTGAGGCAATTGAAAAATACTATGGTTTGGGACAGACACATTAGTCTTCCTTTTGGTGACATTTTTATTTTGTTTTTTAAACACTTTAAAGAAATATTTCGCAGCAGCTTTGTCCAGTGTAATAAATCTTTTGATTTCTTCACTGCTGCTTCCCTGGGTGTTGGTTGTGAATCCAAGTAAAATGAAATCCTTGATGCGTTCAATCTTTTATCAGTTTATCAGGGTGTTAGTTATTGGTTCAGTTGTTATATTTACAATGAGGTGTAACCCATACTGGAGGATGTATTCTATGATCTTTTTCAGTATGTACTTCAAGTCTATGATCTTTTTCAGTATGTACTTTCAGTAAGCAAGGTTGTATCATCTGCATATTGCAGGTTGTTAGTGAGTCTTCTTCCAATCCTGATGCCATGTTCTTCTTCATATAGTCCAGTTTTTTGGCTCTACTTAGCATACAGATTGAATATGTATGTGAAAGGATACAATCATTACAGATATCTTTTTAAAATTTTATCCATTCAATATCCCTTTGTTCTAGTCGAACTGCCTCTTGTTCTATGTGTTGATTCCACATGTGCATAATAAAGTGTTTTCGAATTCCCACTCTTCACGATGATAACCATAATTTGTTATGATCCACACAGTTGAATGTTTTTGTGTAGTCAGTAAATCACAGGTTAGCATTTTCCTGCATTCTCTGCTTTTAATCAAGATCCACCTGATGTCAGTAATGATATTGCTTGTTACATAGCCTCATTTGGATCTCGCTTGAATTTCAGGCAGTTCTCTTTCAATGTACTTCTTCTACTCTTTTTGAAATTACCTTCAGCCAAATTTTGCCTATATATAATATTAACGATATTGTCCAATAATTTCCACATTTGAAATAGACAATGTATGTGAATGTCTTCTAGTTGGCTGGCCTTCCAAATTTCTTGAATGGATGAGAGCTTCCAGCTTTGCATCTATTTGTTGAGACATCTTAACTGATATGCCATCAAATATTAGAGTCTTATTTTTTGCCAATGCCTTCAATATAACTTGAATTTCTTACATTAATTCCATCAGTTCCTGATCATATGCTGGGTCCAGAAATTATTGATTGTCACCCAGTTCCTTTTAGTGCTATAAGCTATGTATTCCTTCCATCTTTTTTGATACTACCTGCATCATTCAATTTTCTTTCCATAGAATTCTTAAATTTACAGCTTGAGGCTTAAATTTTTTCTTTGGTTCTTTTAGCTTAAGAAATGCCAAGCTAGCATCCCCACTGAATAGTTTTCATTTTGTCTAGATAGGTCTGGTGAAAGGAGATGGGGGATAAGATTCTTATGATTCAATAGTGAGTAATTGTTATCATGACTAATTGCAACTATCACAACTGTAAATGTAGAAGTTTTGTAACAAGAACTGGGGAGAAGTTAATCTTACATTCCAGGAACAGAATCTTACATTCCAGTAACATTCTAGGGCCATCAAGGGAGCGGAATGTGGGACTCTATCCAGAGTATCAGCGACACCAGAGATGGAGGCACAGAACATGGAGAGATAGAGCAGCTGAGGACTCTAGACTCATGGAAAGAAATAGGCTATGTGCTGGTGGCTAGGAGGCAGACCTGCAGAATGTGCCCTTTGGTTGTTTAAATGACTATATATTCCTGAGTGTTTTTGTGTACACGCCCCCCCCCCCAAAAAA
>NW_006408548.1:8246507-8271393 GCF_000296735.1 Chrysochloris asiatica | reverse complement strand
CTGTGTCCATTCTAAAATTGTGCATCCTTGCAGCTATTGTGCCAAAGAGTCTCACCAAGGGTATTGCATGCCTTTGCTGTACCTCTATCTCATCTAATTTATTGTTCTCCTTTTAAGCACTGTAATGGCAGCCATAAGGTCAGCAGCTCAGACAAACCATTAGCTCTCAGGAACCTTGAACGAGGTTGCTATGAGTCAGAACCAACACAATAGCACTCCTTCCAGATAAAGTGTACAATGCAACAAAATATGACAGTGTTTTGTTGGGACCCATAAGGTTGTCATCAGCTAATTTTTGGAATTAGATAGCCAGTCATTTCTTCTGAATTATTCTTAGTATGGAAGCTTCACTGAAAGCTGTATACCATGGGTGACCCTGCTGGTATTTGAAACATCATTAGTATTGCTTCAGGCATCATAGCAATCTATAAGTCACCACAGTGTGACCAACAGACAAATGAGTGGTAGAAATGACCATTAAAATCTGCTATATAATCAAGAGCCAATGATACTGAAGGAGGAAGTTCAAGGTGCATTGAAGGAATTGGCAAAGAAAAAGGCACCAAGAATTGATGGAATGAAAATTGAAATCTTTCAAGAAAGTGAGGTGGCATTGGAGGCATTTACTTATCTCTGCCAAGAAATTTGAAAGACAACTATCTGGCCAACTGATTAGAAGAGATTCATATTAGTACTAATTCCAAAGAGAGGTGACCCAACTGAATGCGGAAATCATCGGACAATCTCTTTGATATCCCATGCGAGTAAAGTTTTACTAAAGGTAATTCAGAAATGGCTGCAAACATACATTGACAGAGAACGTCCAGAGGTTAAAGCTGGATTTAGAAAAGACCGAGGAACAAGGGATATCATTGCTGATGTCCGATGGATCTTGGCGGAAAGCCGAGAATACCAGAAAGATGTTTACCTGTGCTTTATTGACTACGCAAAGGCTTTCGACTGTGTGGATCATGACAAGCTATGGACAACATTGCAAAGTGTGAGTATTCTGGAACATTTAATTACACTCATGAGGAACCTGTACATGGACCAAGAGGTGGTTGTTTGAACAGAATGTGGGAAACTGAATGGTTTAAAATTAAGAAAGGTGTGCTACAGGGTTGTATTCTTTTGCCATACTTACTCAACCTGTATGTTGAACAAATATGAGAAACTGGGTTATATGAAGAAAAATGTGGCATCAGTATTGGAAGGAGACTCATTAATAACAATCCTGATGCCACTTTTTTTCTCCATAAAACCCAGTTTCTTGGATTATTTGTTCAGCATACAGGTTGAATAAGTATGGCAAAAGAATACAGATATGCAGATGATACAACCTTGCTTGCTGAAAGTGAAGATCAAAGAGCACAGCCTTCGGTATGAATTGTATCTCAAAGTAAAGAAAACAAAAATCCTCACCACTGGACCAATAAACAACATTCTTATCAATGGAGAAAAGATTGAAGTTGTCGAGGACTTCATTCTTCCTGGATCAACTATCAACACTCATGGAAGCAGCAGTCAAGAAATCAAATGACGTATTGCATTGAATCTGTTGCACAAAACCTTTTTAAAGTGTTGAAGAGCAAAGATGTCTGCTTTAAGACCAATGTGCATCTTACCCAAGCCATGGTATTTTCAATAACCTCATATGCATGTGAATTCTAGACAGTGAATAAGGAAGACCGTAGGAGAATTGATGCTTTTGAGTTATGGTGTTGGAGGAGAATATTGAAAGTGCCATGGGCTGCCAAAAGAACCAATAGATCTGTGTTGGAAGAAGTGCAACCAGAGTGCTCCTTGGATGCCAGGATGGCCAAATTTTGTCTCTCATAATTCAGATATATTTTCAGGAGGGACCAGTCGCTGGAGTAGGATATCATGTTTGGTAAGGTGGAGGGTCAGAGAAAAAGAGGAAGCTCTCCAGCAAGATGGACTGACAACGCGGTAGCATCAATGGGCTGAAGCGTGGCAACAATTGTGATGTTGGCTTACGAACAGTCAATGTTTTATTCTGTTGTATATAGGGTCGCTATGAGTTGGTACCAACTCAATGGCACCTAATTACAACAACAATGGATCTCAAAAATATCTTCAGTCTAGCCCATCTTCCCTCCCACTGGCTGAATTCATTCTACTTTCATTAATACCTGCATTATGTTCTCTTCAATTTACTTTTTGACTAACTTTCCACAAAACCAGTAAATTATTTAAAAGCAAATATCCTAAGAGCAGTCATCTACCTATCTGATTTAAAGTATTAAAAGATCTTTAGTAGCTGCAGAATATAATACAAACTTCCCAGAATGTCACAAAAAGAACTGTATTCCTTGGTTCCTGCAACTGAACTGAATTGTCTTTGGTTTTCAGAACTTCTCATGGTATTTTTCACTTCTCTGTCATCTTTCACATGGAATTCTTTTTGCTAGCAAATTCAGGCATGGCAATTATTTTTAAGTAAACGTCACTCTCTCATTTCAAGAACACCATAAACTCATAAAATCCAGTCAGAGTCAGTAACACAGCTAGTCATGAGAGAAGGGGCATGAGCAGCAGTTAAGTGAGCAGAATCCAGAACCATCCTGCTCAAATACATGCTCCAACTATGTCACTTTCCAGGTGTATGACCATTGGCCTTAGTATCCTCCTCTGAGAAATGAAGTTGATAGTAATAATACTGTTACTAATTATTGTTGTTGTTGTGAAGTGCCACTGAGTTGGTCCCCACTCATAGCAACCCTGTATAGGATTTCCAAGGCTGTAAATCTTTGCAGGGGCAGGAAGCCTTATCTTCCACCTATGGAGGGAATGGTGGGCTTGAACCACTAACCATGTAGTTTTCAGTCCAATCCTCATCCTACAGAGCTACCACAATCCCCCTAGTTATTAATACTATTACTAATACTAGGATGGAAGAGCCCTGCATGGTATAATGCAATCATCAATGCAAATATTACCTGTTATTATTACTCTGTATTTGATGTTCCCATAATGTATTTGACATATTGATAACTAGAAGGAGCCCTGTGGTGTAATAGTTAAGCACTTGTTTGCAAACTGAAAGGCTGGCAGTTCAAACACACCTAGCAATTTGCTCCTGTGAAGATTGCTGTTTAGTTGTTTAGTGCCATTTAGTTGTTCAGTGACCCTTTATAAGCATGTATAGGCTTTCCGAGGAGCAGCTGGTAGATTTGAACCATCAATTTTGCAGTTTGAACTGACCTTGCAATCTAGTGTTTATCCTACAGCATCACACCAGGAAACCCTATGGGACAACTCTACTCTGTTATATGGAGTCGCTATGACTCAACATACATTCAGCAGTACCTAACTAAACAACCTTGGTACATGTATCTATTTTCCTGCTGGTTTATCATTCAATGGATACAGGCTCTATGTTTTATTCCTCTTTATATTCTGTATGGCTGTACTGGAAACTCCAAATGAAAAAAAGAAATGTAACAGATGATGGCATCTGCTAGGATCCAGCAATTTGACATTACGGCTTTTCTCCCCATCAAACCAGTCTGGTCCTAACTTGATTCTTCTTAAATATGACCTCTAGTTTCACCCAAAGCAGCCAAACATAAATTGGTTTTCTCATGGCATGGATTAAGAAAATAATTTTGGGAGGCTTCGAATGTCCATTGTGCTGTTGATGAATTGCTGTTGTTGTTATGTGTGGTGGAGTCGGTTCCGACTCATAGCAACCTTGCATAGGATTTCGGATACTGTAAATCTTTATGGGAGTGGAAAGCCTCATCTTTCTTCCACGGAACAGCCGGTAGTTTGGCACTGCTGACCTTGAGGCTTGCAGCCCAATTCGTAACCACTATGCTACCTACCAGAGTTCCTTTGTTGATGACTAGAAGGTAGAAATTTTACATGTTGTTGTTGTTGTTGTTGTGTGCCGTCGAGTCGATTCCGACCCATAGCAACCCTGTACAGGGTTCCCGAGGCTGTAAATCTTTAAGGGAGCAGAAAACCTCATCTTTCTCCCGCGGAAAAGCTGGTAGTTTCGAACTGCTAACCTTAATGTTCGCAGCCAGATTCGTAACCACTCTAAATATAAAGAAATAGAAAAAAAAGTCACTGATTAACTTATATAGATGATTTTAAATATTTCATTTTTTGTTTTATTCCCTTACATGGTAACCTTCTGATAAAGGGGAAGTAGAGGGACTATTTCTATGCATGTGAGATGTCAAAATAACCCCACACGTTTTCTCAACACAGGCAATGCAGGTGCTTTAGATGACTTACTCAACATACCATGGAATGTAATATCAATGTCCAGAATCAACCTATTCACATTGCTATATTCAATCTAGCAGTCAGTGTAACGTCAAGGGGAGTTGTATTCATTACTGTAGAGAGGGTAAGAGTCTCATTTTATGTAGATTTCTAAAACATTGCTGCACCTCCTTTCTAGGTAGTATTATTAAAGCTTGCCTAATGTTGATTCCAGTCTTGTTTGAATGTCTGTTGTATATACTGGAAGAATTGGCAATCTACTTCCAAAAAGTCAGCCAAACCCCAAACAGATCTGAGCACTCTAATACCTTTATGCATATTGTGCTATAAATTGGGGGTCAACTTGATTACCACTGATAATAACGTTAATTATATTAACTTATAAAGTCATTTTGGATTGGTATAGTGGCTGAAACGATGGGTTTAAACATAGCAATGGTTGGGAAGCCGTCAGAAGACCAGGTAGCATTTAATTCTGCCAGATATTTATGTAGTCACTAGGAGTCAGAGCTGACTCCACAGCAGGTAACAATAGCAACATTCTTCTGGTGTTGTAATTTCAAAAAGAAAACCTCATTATTAAATGAGGGACACTGGGCCTATACATAATTTTAATGCAGGGTTGTTGTTATTGTTATTAAGTACCATTGAGTTGGTTCTGACACATAATGACCCACCCCTCCAAATTCTGAGGCTTTAAATCTTTATAAGAGCAGAAAGCCTCATCTTTTTTCTCACAGAGTGACTGCTTTGTTCAAACTGCTTACCATGTAGTTTACAGACCAGAGTTTACCCTATGAAGCCACAATGATCTCCAATGCAAGACAGACGTCAAATAGTACTAAAACATAAGCACAAAGTATTATAAGAGGTATATATTTATCCATTGTGTTTGGATAAAATATTTCTGGAAGACCACACAAGAAATTGGAGCCCTGGTGTGGTGCTGTGGGTTAATGCGCTGGACTGCAAAGTTGGTTTGAACCACAAGGTCGGCAGTTCAAGCTCACCAGCCACTCCTTAGAAAGGGTCACTATGGGTAGGAATTGACTTGATGACATCTAACAACAACAACAACAACAAATATAATAAATTGTTGACAGTAGCTCTCTGAAGAGAATCAATGGAATACTGAGAAATAACTCTGGGAGGAAAACTTTTTTACTGCTTTCTTTTTTTATTCATTTCAAAAATTAAAACAAAAATTAATACTATAGCAGAGAAGAGGCAGTTCAGTTGCACTGTGGGATTGAGAAGATTTCTGGATAGAGATCTGACATGAGCTTTTGGAGATGGTCTAAATGTTGAGTAAGGAATGTATCTTATTATCCAGGGGTCTCCTGCTGCTAAGGAGGCCTGATGGTACAGTGACTAAGCACTGCAATACTAACTGAAAGGTCAGCAGTTGAAATCACCACCAGCTCTGCAGGAGAAAGATGTGACAGTCTCTTTACTGTAATGATTACAGCCTTGGAAACCCTACAGGGCAGTTCTCCTCTGCACTATAGTGTCGTTATGAGTCAGAACTGACTCCAAGGCAGTGGGTTTTTGGCTATCCTGCTGCTGTATGCTAAACCACAGGATTTTCTGATGAAGAAATTCAGCAGCTGGGCTATAAACTAGTAGGTCAACCTATGTAAAGTTTACTATTCTGAATCCAAAGAAATCCACATTATATAAAATCATGAAAAACCCAAAGACCACCAAATTAAATGTATTTATTGGCTAATGAAGAACCAACACAATGCAACCATGGGACATGGTGAATTTTGTTATGCATTTTAGAATACTTCGCAGCATCCCTGGCCTCTACACACTAGATGCCAGAAGAATATCCCTGCAAGTTATGGCAACCAAATCATGTCTCCAGACATTGCCAAATGTCCTCTGGAGGGCAAACTATAGGCCATGCTAGTTGCATCATCTTCCCAGATTTATCCAAATTATCATGTTGAAAATTCACTTCCATGTCACTTCTACATGAGGTTTTGAAGGTTAGAGTGAAGAAATGTCTGGATTGCAACAGAGGAGTAAAATGCCTTCAGCTTCTTACTATCAGCTAATTTAAGAGATTAAAAATGCCCATATTCCTTTCAGATCTCTCTGGCAGAGCTCTATAATTTGTTATTACTATTGCCCTATTGCTTTTTGCTTAGCAGTTCAGTATGAAATGCCATCACTCTCAAATATGAATGTTGGATGTGGGAAATAATTTCCCCCCTTATATTCACAATCTCATCTTTTCTCTGCTCTTTTCATGAGGGTTGCTGTGTAAAAAACCTCTTGGATGGCTTGATTTGAATAAAACGTATTCTTGGGGGAGATGTGAAAAAGAATGCTTTTCTATAGCATTATTTTGCCAGCTGGTTTATATGGGCATTTGATATTAAGTGATACAGAAGCTTTTTCTTATTACACCAGGAAAGAAATCTAATGTGAAGAATATGTTCGTATTATAATAAAAATGACCACTAACTTATTAATCTTGTGCTATGTGTTACCCTGAAGACAGTGTGCATGGATCTGATTCTAATAATATTGCCTATGGACATGAAGCACAAGCCAGTATTGTTTGCTTCCTTGTGCAAATAGGATTTTGTATGGTTACCCTACAGTAAAATACATTCTACCCTGGGGTTATTGATAGATTCATGTTATTTCTATTGTCAGTGAAATAAGATTTTGCTATATTACTACTGACTACCAAATCCCCTGAAGATGACTTTTCTGTAGTCAGCATAATGTCTTATTAGTGACTTAGACTTGAATTTTCTGGATTTCTGTGGAACATGTTTCTTAAATGCCAGAAAATTAAGTAACTCTTGTGTTCCTTAAAAATAGGAAATATATACTCTGGTTTCTCTTCAGATCGAATAAATCTTTCACCTTTTACTTAAAAAAAAAAGGACATGTTTCAAAGGACAACTTATAGTTTTGTAGATCACTTAATTAACTTCTCTCAGCCACGTGGGCATTTGGTATATAGTACTTGTAAAACTGCCCCAGGAGTAACTACTCCACATGCCTAAAGCTAGGTTTCTCAAAATGATACTGCCATTATGCATCAGATAATCCTTTGCTGTAAGGGGCTGTCCTGTGCATTGTAGAAAACTCAGCAGCATCCCTGGCCTCTACACATTAGATCCCAGTAACACATTCCTGTAAGTTTTCACAACCAAAAATGTCTCCAGACAATGCCAAATGCTCCCTGGTGGGCAAAACTGCCCCTGATTTGCAACCACTTGGCTAAGGATAAAAGGGGCATTTGTCATACACATAATGCTGTATGAATCTTGGCAAAGAAACATCTCTTAGGAGAATGAAGTATTCCCAGGAAATAGTTTGTTAACAGACTTCATTCCCAGTTCTCTGTAACAGCATTTCCAAGGCATAAACCATTTATTACCAGATGTAAAAATATAAAAGTCACACGTTTCAAATTAACCTTCGCTTGCTTATTATGGCTAAACAGCGGTGTCAGTTTTCCCTTTCCTGTTCCCCAATAACATAACATCTCTGCTTTAAGTATTTATTTGTATGTTCTGTTTTGTTTGTTGGTTGGTTTGAACTCTGATGTCTCTGTGACAGTGCTTTCAAACCTAACAGCCATAAAGCATGGACTGAGAAATACCCATGATTTTAGGAAACACATTTTATAGTTCTCTCATTAAAGTCTGGTCTTGTGTATTCCTTTAGATCCGATACTGCTAAGTCTCATGGTTTGAGTAAAGGGTTTCCTGTAAATTCATCCAGTTTATGTTTGGACTTGGGAAGAGCTTATTGCAGAATACCAGAATTAGAGGATCAGGACAGTGTGCTGTATCTGTACTCTCACTACATTTTCTGTTCTAAATGACTCTGACTTGAGCAGCAGTATTAGAACTGACTGAGAAGTATGAAATATCATTCTTGTCTGATGGATAGGATTAAAGCAGAGAGAACCAAAATGCATTACATTGTCCCTAAGGGTTCCCTTTGCTTGTATCAGTTTCCTTGGCTGCTCTCTTTATGTTTATGCTGTTTCCCCCATAGAGTTTCCTATATACTCTCTGCCTGTCAATCCAACCCTTATTACTTTCATTTTCAATACTCTAATTGGTGCCTTTTACAAAACAGAGCAGCCACACTAAAATCTGATATGTGATTCGATCCGGTTAATATTAGAGGCAGAACCTGAGTTTCTAACAGAAGTTAAACTTGCACATGGTGAATGAGAATGCCCATCAGGGGCACCTGTCATGTCATTATGAGACTCAAAGTAAATCTTTCTGTTCATTGCCTTACAAATAAAATGTCAATGATAAGATTCAAGTGCAATTTCAACTTACAGATCTTAAATAGAAACCATGATTTTCTAGAAAAGAACTGTTTTCTTTAATTACACATACCCTTTCATGCTGCTTGTTAAGTGCCATCAAGTTGGTTCTGACTCATAGCGACCCTGAATAGGGTTTCCAAGGAACAGCTGATGAGACTGCGGTTAGCAGTTGAATGCTTATTCCACAGTACCATGTCAGGATTCCTTGCTTGCTTTGTTGTTAAATGCCTTGAAGTTAGTGCCGACTCATAGTGACCTGCATAGGGTTTCCAAGGACCAGATGGCAAATTTGAACCACCGACCTTGTGGTTGAAACCAACCTTGTGGTCCAGTGCATTATCCCACAGTGCCACATTTGGATGCCACTTGCATGCTTGGAAGGTAGATATTAATTAAGTTTTCACACTGAGCATCTACGAAGGTCTCTGGTTGTTGTTAGGTGCCATTGAGTCGGTACTGACTCATAGCAACCATATGCACAGCAGATTGAAACACTGCCTCATCTTGGATCAAACTCACTATTGTTGCCATCCTTGAGTCCATCGAATCTTCCACTTGGTCAATCCATCTCTTTGGGGGCCTTCCTCTTTTTCTCTGACCCTCCACCTTACCAAACATGATATCCTTCTCCAGTGACTGGTCCCTCCTGACAATGTGTCTGAAGTTTAAGAGATGAAGTTTGGCCATCTTGGCCTCCAAGAAGCACTCTGGCTGCACTTGTTCCAAAACAAATCTATTGGTTCTTTTGGTAGCCCATGGCACTTTCAATATTTTCCTCCAATACCAAAAGCATCAATTCTCTGGTCTTCCTTATTCACTGTCCAGCTTCCGCATGCCTTTGAAGTTATTGAAAATACCATGGCTTGGGTCAAGTGCACCTTAGTCCTCCAGCTGACATATTTGTTCCTCAACACTTTAAAAAGGTCTTGTCTCTAGGTTATACAAAAGTTTGCAATTGCCTACTAACCTTTCAAACCCACTAAACCCATAAAAAAAGATTCCTGATGTGGTGCTGAGGGTTAATGTACTGGACTGCAAAGTCGGTTTGAACCACAAGGTCAGTGATTCAATCTCACCAGCTGCTCCTATACAGGGTAGCTATGGGCAGGAACCAATGTGACAACACTTAACAATAACAACAAACACATGAGAAAAAATCCTGGTGATCTGTTTCCATAAAGAATATCTCACTGAATACTTTATGAAGCAATTCTACTCTATAACATATGGAATTGCCTTCAATCAGAATAGACTCAATAGCAATGGGTTTGATTTGGTCTGAGTATCTACAGATATGTGACCTCAAACTCTCTCCTCTTAGAGACTCAGTTTCTATGCTCCCGACATCTTAGCATTGGATACCCTGTACTGTAATCAATACTCTTCTTTTCTAGGTGCTCTGCCTTCATTCATTTAGTCAGTCAGTCAGTCAGCATATGTTGATTAAGCATCTACTCTGTCCTAGATTCCAGTTCTAGATCAAAGGCTAATGCGCCAGCAGACCTTTTGGAACTGACATTCTAGAGGAAGAAGCATTCAATATACGCATAACAAATAAATAAATAAATACCACTTCAGTTAGAGATAAGAGAAATGAAGAAAATAAATCAGGGCAAGGTGATAGTGAGCAATTGAGAAAGAGGTAATGGTTGTTGCTTTAGCAGCAGGCTTAAATACGGACAGTTTAATAGTGTCCAAATGATGACAAAAATGTAGTCTTATGAAACTTTGAGGAAACGAGTATTGCAGACAGAGAGAACTGTAAAGATGGAAATGAGAATGATGAGTTCATGCTACAAATCAAAGGTCACCGTGGTGGAATCCTAGTGAGAGAGGTAGGAGACTTTATCAGAGAGGTAGGCAAAGACCAAATTGGGCTGGCCAATACAAGATATTGATATTTTTGTTCTCGCTGCAGACAAATATACAGATAAGATATGATAAATAGTTAAATAGAAACATTTAGCTATGTCAGTCTTTGCCATCTTTGAAGCACATAGTATACATATAGCTAATTTTTTAATTGCTAGTGTGGTTACTTTTTCTTACATAGTCATTAATTTTCTTTTAAACAGTCAGGTTTATAGGCATAATTTAGATAGAGTATAGGGAATGTGGTGGCACCATACAATAATCACTGGACTGCAAACCACAAGGTCAGCGGTTTTAACCTACCAGCTGCTCCTTGAGACAGGATGAGGCTTTCTGCTCCCTCAAATATTTTTAAAAGACTATGAATTACCATGAATTGGAACTGACTTGACAGAACTTAATCACAACAACAATAGATACACTCTTGTAAATGTACAATTCTATGAATTCTTACACACACATTGTCTAATTACAACAACAATCAAGATACTGAAACAGTTAGCGCTTTCCAAAATCCCCTCATGCCAATTTGTAAAGAACCCCTTCTGTGACCTCAAGATCTTGGCATGTACTGCTGTATTGACAGTACATTGACAGGTTGTATTATCTGCCTGTTCATATTGTGACAGAAATGGAATTGCATAATATGTAATCTCCTGAGTCTGAATTAGCTCACTTAGCATAATGCATGTGAGATTCATCTTTGTGGTTATATGTATTAATAGATTTTTTTTCTTTTTTATTGCTGAGTAGTATTCCATGTGTGAACATACAGTTTGTTTATCCCATCAGTTGAAGGACACTGGGGGTGGGGGTGGATTGTTCCCAGTTTCAGGTGATTATAAATAATACTGCTATACATTTACATTAAAGCATTTGTTGCAACATAGGTTTTCATTTAACTTGGGTAAATACCTAAGATAAGACTTCTGGGTAATATGATACGTATGTATTTAACTTTAAAAGAAACTGACAACCTGTTTCCCAAAGTGGTTATACCATTTTGTTTTCCCACCAGCAATGAATGAAAGTTTGATTTTTCTCTGCATTTTTTCTCACATTTTATATATAATCTCAGAATTATTTTGTTTTCTTTTTAAATTTGGCCATTAAAATAGATGTAGAGTTAGTATCTTTTTTAAACTCAACAACAATACATTTGGGAGCATGCTAAGTATGGATAATAAGAAGCTAATAGATAATGAAGCAATCTTTCAGCTACATTTTCTTTTGTTAACCATATAGTATGAGTTTGTATAATCCTTGTGAAGAATCAGATTAAATAAAACTAAGATTATAAATCCCCAGTCTTGGATTGAAGGCTTTCAAAAGAATTTAAACTTAAAGAATTTACTCCTGGAATTATGACAACTTTGATTTCCAACCCTCCCATGTTTCCCATGAGTATCTCCTGGAAATGCTTCCTTAATGGTAACCTCTGAGCTCCTGGATTTCAAAATAGCAGTGATTCCACCAATGCAATGAAGTCTTGTCCCCAAAACTCCAACCCCAGTCATAATATTTTGAAAATTCATGTGTTGATTATAATGACTTTTGTTTAGAGAATCACATAGTGAAATCATGACTCTCGTATCCCTGTTACACATTTTTCAGTTCTAGCCTTCACATCAGTGAAATCTTCCGTCTCAGGTTTTCTCAGTTCTGTGACTGACCGTTTTAGCCCTTTCCTCCTTCATGTGAAGGAGGAAAATTGACTCACAATCCTTTTGGAGAGTGTGAGTATTAGGCAAATGGTAGACGGTAACTAATGGGCTGAGCAAAGACAGACGCATCACTGATTTCCATATCTACAGGTTTGCTTCCACCAGGTCTTCGGATGTATCATCTTTCCTCTGGCTTATTAAGACAACTAGAAAACTCAGAGTGTTAGCATATAATCTATAATAATGTACCATAGGAAACCAGAATCTCTATCAGTTCCTTCTTTTACTACAAAAAAGTACAAAAAATATTAATTTACCTCTTCCTACTGGTTACAAATCGGGCTGCGAACCGCAAGGTCAGCAGTTCAAAACTACCAGCTGTTCCGCGAGAGAAAGATGAGGCATTCTGCTCCCGTAAAGATTTACAGCCTAGGAAATCTTGTACAGGGTCACTATGGGTCGGAACCAACTCGAAGGCACTTAACAACAACAACAACAACTGAAACACAAATTGTCGTCTTTTTTTCTTTTCTCACCGAGAGAGTATTTAGCTCACATTCTGCTTAAGGGAATGGACCTATGATGAGTACAAAATATCCCAAACTTTCTAGGAGCTGACATCCATTTCCTGAACAATGAGATGGATGCAAGTTGTGTATACGTGACATCAGCCACTTTAAACTGAGTGTAATCAGTTTGCCTTTCCCTCAAAGCACATTAGAGGGGTGTTTCCTTTCCTTCAAAACAATGTACATGGCTTTTCTCCCCCGTTGGTTAAAGACACTGCTACACTCACCTGGCATAAGAAACAGTTTGTGCAGCTAATTTTTAGAAGATGACTCAAAGTTGTCATTTGGTTCAGAATGATTTGTTTCCTTTAGTGGAATCAGATACTATAAATCTTCTGGATGTGTCTGCTAACAGTTGGTGGGAAAACGTGAGGGTGGAACGCTGCCTTTCCCAGAGGTGTTTAGTAGCATTTGATTAGCAGCTAGGCATACAGCCGCTTCATGAATCTTCTTTTTTTGTTTTCTGTTTGCAGATTTTATTCTTCACCGTACAGTATTGCAACCAACCGCATGATTCCACAGACATCTATCACGCCATTCATTGCTGCTTCCCCTGTCTCCACATACCAGGTAGGTCCAATTTACCTGCACCTCAGGAGAGATCTCCCTTGCAAGTACTAGCCTAGAGAGAGCCAGTAGGACACAAATAAAAGAAACAAAGTCTTCTCAGACATTTTAGAGACATTTAAATGTAATAATTCTCAAGCTACTAATTAGTCTATACTTTCAAGGGCTTGTCTGCATCTACTTCACTAAGTTATAAAATCCACCATAGTTTTCATTCTTCCTGCTGAGTGTATATGATTATGCTACCTTCTGGCCAACATCAGTAGAGTTTTCTTACCATTCAAAACTTATTTTGATTTCTGCTATATTGTTCTTCACAGTCCCTACTGTCTTCTCTAAAAACACATTTCTAGGATTGCCCTCACTCATTCCAGGATATTGTGTCACTATCATCTCATTTTGTCATGGTTGTCCTGGTAAAGGTACATGGGTAAATTGTATTTCCCAAAAATTAGGGAGGGTTATCATTGTGGTAAAAAAATTATTCTTAATCCCTGCTTTTGCTTCATTCTCCATTCATGAGAGACTATAAGAGACCTGATGGATCTATATGTTGAAAGGTAGACAATCTTGGATTCATTGTGTGTCTTAAAACAGACATTGCAGCCAAATAATTTTGTGTGCACGTAAACTAAGTAGTCACATTAGTTCCTCAAAAAAGACGTGTTTTATGTATCTGAGTTACCACATATGATATACTCCCTGCTCTCTTTATCTGATATGGTTCTTTAAACAGTTACTCTGTCTAATTAGAAAATGCCTATAAATGCTGCCTAGAGGAAGACATTGTCTAGTGTAATTTTGTAAAAGTCTGGAGAGAGAACGAGAATGCAAGGGGGTGTGTGCAAGTGTGTGCATGCATGTATTTCTAGATATTTTGCAGATTGGTGGGGTGGATGTTTAACTGGGGGTAAAATTGTACTGTTACTGACTACTATGAATTCAGTAAATACCACCGTATTCAGCCACTACATACTACTTTGCAGGATGTCCCAGCTGTCAGAGCATCAAACTTGAGACTATAAGCGTTTTTCCTTAATTGATCCCCCCTGACGCAGATCATTTTCATTCTTTTTCGGCACTCAGACTCTCGATACATATCGGTAGGTGAATGGAGTAGACTTTGGTTGGAATTGCATTTGAGGGGTCTCACAGAGTCGATGTCTTAATTGCCTTTCCTTGGGCCCTATGAGGCTACGTGCAGGTGCGGCTCACTTTTTGTTCTTCCTGCAGGCCTGCCTGCTTGTAATGTGTATATTTTTTTTTCTTCTTCTCGTCTTGGCCTCTGTTTCAGCCAAGACCACCCATTGAGCTCCAGTGTAGAGCTCTTTGGCGACATGAGTAAAATAGCCACAGAAAAGTAATTTCACTTGGGAGGGCTCATACGTGGACTTTAACTCCAGCTCCCTTTTCTGAAAAAAGGAATTAGAGCAATTTCCTCTGTTGTTGATTCTTGCCTCTCACCACTGCTTCTTCTTCTTGTCTTTATTTATTTTTTAAACCTAAATTACACTGGCTACTGCATTGAAAATTTCATATTGAAACTATATGGCAATTCCATATTGAAAAATGAAACATTCAGGGTTCATTCTCCTTGTGACAGTCAGCTTTTACAAACAGACTTTCTCATTTGGCTGACACATGGTACATCTCAGAACTGGTGACTAGCTCAAATAATAGTTTTTATTTTCTAAACAAATTATGACTAGAGAAAAAAGTTACAAAGTTGCTTAACTTAGATTTCACCCAAAGTCTTCCCCCAAACTTCTAAATATCTATTTAGTTCTTACACCAACTTTTTCTACTTGGATATACTTCCAAGAAAGGATCCCCAGAACCTTTGAAGTTAGAACCAATGATATAAAAAAAAGAAGTCTTAGCAGTCAACTTTTGCCTTTTTCATTACTTGCCAGAGCATCTCTGGGTCCTGATCACTGCATTGTCTTAGAAGCTTCCAAAGACTGTAATCTCCATCACCACACCTTAAGACCTAGCCTGGATCATGTGGGCATTGCAGCCAGCTCTAGTGAAATGGGAAGTCACTTTACACTTTTATCATGTTTCAGAGACCAAATTAATGAGGCCCAAGAATTTCCTTCTAGCCTTGGTTTTGAGCACTAATTAACTATAATGTCAGATGGACTCCACTTCCTTATGTCCGAGTGTGACTCCACTGAACACAAGAACCAAGTTCTCTCTGTGATTGCTTTGTGCTAATAAATGCTGTTTGATGCATAGGTCCAGAGTACTTCATGGATGCCACATCCGCCATACGTTATGCAACCAACAGTAAGTGTTCTCAGTCACCTGAGGCTAAATATTTCTATTATCCAAGTGCAAGCTTTTGTTATGCATAGAAGCTTTGGGGTAAAGCTTTTGTTATATTCTATAACCTTTTTCAGGCAGCCATATTTTCCAATGAAACTGCTGTTCCTGAATCTGTAACAAAAGCATGTAGAAAGAAGGAAGTAGAGGGCAACAGAGAGAATATGAACCAACTTTCTTGGAGGAAATGACAGTCAACCTCCCAAGTTGATGTCTATGGTCTGTTGTGAGTGGAGTATTTCTGCTTCATGCAGCAACTCAGAACTCTGGGCAATTAAATTCATTATACAAGGAAAGCTGTTTTGTTTTCCTTCTCTTTCTAGTATGCTTTGTTTTCTTTGGATGCAAGTTGATATGCTTTGGGGGAAATTTTTATTATTATGGCCAAACATTGACTGCAAAGCATTGTATTTGAAATTTGGAGGCAGCTGTCTACTAATAGATGGAGATATATGGATAGATAAAAAGGTGGATAGTTATTGTTAAGTTAAATATCACATTATCTTCTTTAATGATACGTTTCTTCCAAAAATGCTAAAACTCTATTTTACGTTACCCATTTAGTAGCACAATATTATATTAGCTAGTCCAAACTTTAAAAATATTACATGTTCACTTTGAAAATAGATTGAAGACTCAGGATTCCATCGTCTTTGTCTAGGTCTTCTAGGTTTTCTAGCTCTATTGAGATATAAGACAGAAATATTTCAGTAACAGAATACTTAAGGGAGTAGTGGGAGAAAGATCTCTTGAAGTTCTGTTACATGCACTTGGGTGCACCCTCATGAATATGCTCACATCTGCACCTTTATGTCACTTTCTGTCACTGTACTTAATGGGCTTTTGAAAGGACCAAATGAGAGAACAAATGTAAAACAATTCAAAAAGTAGAACGTACTATTGTCATTATTGTTGAGTGTGCCAGTTATTTAAAGGGGCAATATTACCTTTTAAACCTTTCAAAAGCTTTCTTACTATCAAGTCCAGACTCATAACAACATCACAGGACCGAGTAGAATCACCACAACTTTCTCCTGGGGAGTGGCTGGTGAGTTTGAATCACCAGCTTTTCACTTAGCAGCTGAGTGATTTGACCACTGCACCAATAGGCTTCCTTTTAATAAAGACCAGAATGCAAACTACACAGACTTGCATTTTCTTACTCAAAGGATCAGTCTCAGCAGCTGTTTTTCATATTTGAGTCTTGCCCATTTATGTTTTAAAAATAAGAAACATTCCATGTTGCTCCTAAGATTTTGATATTTTGCTCTTATTTAAAAGTTAAAATATATGAGGGGGTTTCAAAAAGTTTGTGGGAAAACAGAATGAAAAGATCATTGAATTTTCCCATGAATTTTTTTGAAATCCCTTCATATGTAGCTTACTGCAGCAGAATGCAGGGTCATGTTTTGTAAATCCTTCTGTTTACTATTAAATATACATCTTTGGGTCTTCCTGAGTTCATCTATGCTCTGTAAACCATACCAATATGCAGCAAAAACAGGCTCTCCTTTCTGTCCAAGTCATGAGGTTGAATTGAGCATAAGCTGCTTACCCATTGTACAACACAGGAAAAGGAACAAAGTCCTGACAAATTTTAAAGAGGAGACTTTCTACAGGGAAACAACTACCTTTTTTAAAAAAACCAACGTGTTCATCTTTAGAGCAGTAATTTTAGTTTAGTCCTCATACAAAGGTTAAAGGAGTTCTGGTAATGTAATGGTTATGAATTGGACTGTTCTAACCTCAGGACCAGAAGTTCGAAACTACCAGCTGTTCCTCAGAACAAAGATGAGGCTTTCTGCTCCCATAAAGATTTACAGCCTCAGAAACCATGGCACACCACCACCACCACCACCACCACAGAGGTTTTCTTTCTTTGTGGACAAAAGGAATGCACATCTGGAAAAATGTGAATAGTTTGCCAGATGTCAGTGTATTTAAGACTCTACAGTAATTCTGTAGCTGAGAGTAGCAGGGCAGACAATTATGTGAATCTTTATTTCAGGACGTTGGCAGTGTTATTCCTGTACATTCCCCTCTGCCCAAATACCACTTCAACCTCACATTTGGTATATTGTTTCTCACACAGCTTCCTATAGCAATAGCTATGTGCAAGGGTGTTTGTATGTGTGTGTTTTAATTTGTCCTCTTGGATTGTCCTTGCTATGACTACTGCTCACTGGTAACCATATTACTTCCCCTGCTTAGACTGTGCATCACATTTGAGCTTAGACCACTCATGTAATAATTATGGCTGGGAAGATTCCTGGAAAAAGGGGTGTCTACACCACCCACCACTTTGTTGTCTTTAACATGGGGCATTTGCTAAACAATATCATGAAAACAAATATGTCACCATTAATATTTATCTTATCAATCTTGTTGGTTTTATAGCATATAAATAGTCCTACCAAATAGGGCTTTACTTCTTCATCAATATTATGGTATTAAATGAAACATTCTGTGATGCGAGAATATAAAAATACTTAAACCATCCAAGGCAGAGAAGCAAAATAACTGGGTCTGAAAAGAATCTCTGAATATCACTCCTGTGAAAATGCCAAATAGTATAATGTAGTATAAAGTGTCATAATTGAAAGCATCTAGAGTTATACATAGCACAATAAATACTACATGAAAGAGTGAATGAGCTTCTTTTATAACGGGTTTGCCATCAGAATACAGGTGTTGGTGAAAACCATCGCAAAACCTAAGTCAAAATGGGAAAGGGAAAGACCCATATCAACATCGCTGTTATTGGATATGTCAACTCTGACTCTGGCAAGTTAACCACTACTGGTCACCTGATCTACAAATGTGGAGGAATTGATAAAAGAACCATTGAAAATTTTGAGAAGGAAGCTTCTGAGATGGGGAAGGACTCCTTCAAGTATGCCTGAGTCTTGGATAAACTGAAAGCTGAATGTGAGCGAGGCATCACCATTGATAGCTCCCTGTTGAAATTTGAGACCAAAAAGTACTATGTGACCATCATTGATGTCCCAGGACACAGAGACTTTATCAAAAACCTGATTACAGGAACCTCACAGGCTGACTGTGGTGTCCTGATTGTTGTTGCTGGTGTTGGAGAATTTGAAGCTGGTATCTCTAAGAATGGGCAGACCCGTGAGCATGCGCTTCTGGCTTACACATTGGGTGTGAAACATCTATTTGTTGGTATTAATAAAATGGATTCAACTGAGCCACCCTACAGCCAGAAGAGACATGAGGAAATTGTTAAGGAAGTCAGCACCTACATTAAGAAAATTACCTACAACCCTGACACAGTAGCATTTGTGCCAATTTCTGGTTAGAATGGTGACAATATGCTGGAGCCAAGTGTAAATGTGTCTTGGTTCAAGGGATGGAAAGTCATCCGTAAGGATGGCAATGCCAATGGAACCACATTGCTTGAAACTCTGGATTGTATCCTGCCACCAACTCATCCAACTGGCAAGCCCCGGAGCCTACCTCTCCAGGATGTCTACAAAATTGGTGATACTGGCACTGCCCCTGTGGGCAGAGTACAGATTGGTGTTCTCAAACCAGGCATGGTGATCATCTTTGCTCCCATCAACATTACCACTGAAGTAAAATCTGTTGAAATGCACCATGAGGCTTTAAGTGAAGCTCTGCCTGGGGACAATGTAGGCTCCAATGTAAAGAATGTCTCTGTCAAAAATGTTTTCCGTGGCAATGTGGCTGATGACAGCAAAAATGACCCACCAATGGCAGAAGCTGGCTTCACTGCACAGGTGATCATGCTGAACCACCCAGGCCAAATCAGTGCTGGATATGCACCTGTGCTAGACTGTCACACAGCTCATGTTCCTTGAAAGTTCGCTGAGCTCAAGGAAATGACTGATCGCCACTCTGGTAAAAAGCTAGATGGCCCCAAATTCTTGAAGCCTGGCAATGCTGCCATTGTTGACATGGTTCCCGGCAAGCCTATGTGTGTTGAGAGCTTCTCCTCTGGGTCATTTTGCTGTTCATGATATGATATAGATTGTTGTTGTGGGTGTCATCAAGGCCATGGACAAAAAGGCTGCTGGAACTGGCAAAGTCACCAAGTGTGCTTAGAAAGCTCAGAATGCTAAGTGAATATTACCTTTAACACCTGCCACTCCAGTCTTAATCAGTGGTGGAAGAACAGTCTCAGAACTGTTTGTCTCAATTGGCCATTTAAGTTTAATAGTAAAAGACTGGCTAATGAGAACAATGCATCATGAAACCTTCAGAAGGAAAGGAATATTATGTGGACCATTTGTTTATTTTTTCTGTGGCAGTTTTAAGTTATTAACTTTTAAAATCAGTGCTTTTTAAATGGAAACAACTTGACCAAAAATTTGTGACAGAATTTTGAGACCCATTAAAATAAGGTTTAACGAGGGAAAAAAAAGAGTGAATGAACTAATGAATGAATGAATGAATGACTCAACTGCTAATAGCATGAATTTTTCGTTAAGTTTTTGGGATGGAAATCTTTAATAGTTAAGTACCTTGGATAAGATACTTAAACTTTCTGAGGCACTTTTCCCTAACCTGTAACATGGGTATAAGAATATGTAATCAATTATGTACTCAATTATGTGTTTTGAACATTAAATAAAATAAAGTACTAAAGGTTTCATAATACTCCCTGGCAAATGGAAAACCCTTAAAAACTATTCTTATTCTTATTATTTATTTGAATACACCTCATATTACCATTTGGGCAAATTACATAAAATGAATATTGACATAGAAAAAAAGCAAAAATTACTTACTTTTATATTTACTGCTTACTAAATTTAATGATGTCATTAAGTTTTGTGGTGGCTCTGTGGCTATAAATAAAACAAATCATTGTGGTTAGTACTTAACTTCACTTCTTACTAAACCATTCAATAATTAATATTAAAGTGTTTTTTTTAATATCCATTAGATACACACTTTATGTCAGTAGGTAGAACCTACTTTACCAACAATTCAGTGTGTCAGTATCTATGTGTTTCAAATATGTTGCCTGTAATTCCTATTTGCTTGCAAGTTTTTTCCTCTATCATGTTTTCCCTATCCCACTTGGAGAAAATTTCATATAAACTTTTATTCTGTACTCACATGCCACCCCTATCACCTGCTAGAGAGAAAGCAGCTTGCCTCCACACACACCCTGCATGTTCTCTTTCAGGCTCGACTCTAACAGTTCTAAGTTCTCAAACAGACATGAATCAAAAGAAAAAAAACAATGCTTCAGGTAGCAGTATTAGGTGAATGGTTAAACTAGAGGGGTGACCATCAGTAATATAAAAATGAAGTGACAAAGACAAGGGAGAGGAACAATGAAGAACAGAGAGTGTAAGCACATAGCTTGCCATTGAAGTTTGGTTTTTGGGGATTTAAGTTTCTAAGTTGTATACACTCTGCTTTTCTGTAGATTTAGAAGTAAAATCCAAGAGGCTTTTCACCTTTAAAGAGGAGGTGATGGTAGTCTCCTTGTCCAGGTTACAACGAACCTATTCTTCTGGTGTTTGTGCAAGACAATATCTCTATTAGTTATCAGACCCTGGAAAGTTGTCAGGCCCCACACAGGGCAGTAAGAGCATTTCTGTTTGTACTTTGTCATTGTCCTCTTGAATAGATACGAAGGAGAGAGTACTGTAAGACCAAATCAGGATTCACGCTTTGCTGCGAAGGCAGAAATGCTGACTTTGCCAATGCAATTGGTTATTTGTTTCTGTTTCTCAATATAGGATTCTGCACTATACTCTGAAGTCTCACCATTACACTGACAGAATCTTAATAGATGATGGATTGCACCAAATATCCTCTCTGCATAGCAGCATAATGTCACATCACAATCTTACAAGAATACACAATTTCAATTCTCATATTGCCATACATTGGACAGTTTGTTAAACTTGTGCTAGTGACAAGGAGAAAAGATGATAATTCCAAAAAAGAACTATTTTCCTATTCCCTTATTTTGGCTCATTTGATTCAGAAGTCATCTGTTTTTCAAATAATTATTTCACCTCAAGGAGAAAAACCAACTTATATTTTTACTTATTTACACATTGGTTATCTAAGCTATATATTGAATCATTGACTAGATTGTTGTGATACAAGGCTAAATTATTATTTTTATGATTAATAAACTCCAAGTTTATAGTTGCACATTAAATATAAACTTTCCTTGTACAATAAGACTATTTAAGAAAGCTATAGTATACTTGGATTGACCATTCTTTACTTGCAAACACTGTATAGAGAATTCATTTTAAAAGTTGCAACCACCAAAATTGCAGGAGGTGTCTTCTATAAAAGCACATCATTAAAGCTGGGAAGATATTGTAAACCATTAGAGTTCTGTGCTTTAAGAAGCATGGTTTTCAGGTGCCTTCTTTTTACTGTAACACCAGAGTTCAGCAAAAAGTAGAATTCTCATGGTTTCATAGTATAAGTGGTGATGGTGTGCCGTGGAGTCGATTCCTACTCACAGTGACCCAGCATAGGGTTTCTGAGGCTGTAAATCTTTTAAGGAGCAGAAAGCCTCATCTTTCTCCCGTGGAACAGCTGGTATTTTAAAACTGCCAACCTTGAGGTTAACAACTTGAATTGTAAACACTGAGCTACCAGAGTTCCTTTCATAGTCAAAATACCAGGTGTAAAATACATTTGCTGTCTAATAAGCTACGAAAATATGCTTATGGGATAATCTTTTAAAAGCAAAGAGCAAAAACAAAACAACCCTAACCTATATATGCAATTTCTACTGAAAGATAATTCCAATGAGTGAGAATAATCTTGAGGGGGAAGAGGCATTAACCTGCGAATGCCAACTGTTTTCAAATATACTGCTTAGTAAAGTAAATATGAAAAACAAAATTAATTTCTATGTTACTGTATCAAATCTCTTGCACACCGTATCTACTGTGGAAAAACGCTGGCTTTGTCATTGGTAAATGTAACTTTAAACTACTACAGTAAATTTTCAAAAGTAATATTAGATGACTTAAGAAAAACAAAAAACAAAAAACTTTACATAATGGAAATAATAAGGCTTAGAAGTCCGGAGGGCACAAAACAAAAAGTCTTCACACCTAAGACCTCTCCCTCTTCAATTCTGTTCTCCAGAAATAAACATATTAAACTTGTGTGTAACTTCCCAGTCATTTTATATGTGCACAAAAGTATATGTGTGTAAATTATAAGTGTTATTTAAATATATAAACAAGATTCTTCTGCAATTATTGTATTACCACTTGCTTTCTGTTCCCACAATAATAGAATGGACTGAATGCCTGCACATTTGGATCACATCTAGAATTATTCCAGTTCTTTTCTTTTTCTTGTTTTTGAAACATCATAGTGTGTCTTTCTATGTTGTTGTGGTTGTTGTTAAGTATCATTGAGGTCAATTCCAAATCATATCAACCCTGCAAAAGTTTTCCAAGGAGCTGCTGGTCGCTTTGTAGCACAGACCTTGTAGCTAGCAGTCAAATGCTTATTCTGCAGCACAACACTTATGATAGATGCACCAAAATGTGTTTTGTCAAACTTTAAGGATATTTTTTGCTACCCCATCTTTCTCCCACAGAGTAACTGGTAGTTTCCAACTGCTGACCTTGAGGTTAGCAGCCCAATTGGTATCTCACTGATATTTACTTTTATTTCTGTGAGTCTTAGAGGTGTTGAGTTGCTTTTATTTAATTTTCTTGCCTTTTTCTTTGAATTGCAAGTTCATTTGCTTCGTTCATTTGTCTGTTGGGTTGTGGACCTTTTCTTACCTAAAAAAAAATATTTTATTACAATAAACAGTGTCATAAATATTTTTAATACTATTTTGGTTTACCTTGTTTATTAATTGTTTAGTCTTAGCCATGCAGAATTTTAGTATTTAGTGTTCGTATGATCAGTCTTTCTTTTTTTTCTGTAAAGGCCAGATAGTACATATTTTTAGATTCATGAATAATGTGATAACAACTCAGGAAGTATATGCATGAAACATAAGCACGTATTTCACTTGTTTGTGTATCTGTGTAGAGAGAGATAGGTAGATAGATTTCCTTCGAGATGACATCACATTGCACATATTGTTGTGAAGCTACTGTTTTCAGCTAATAATAGTCACTTTACCAGATTACTTTTTAAAATCTTCTCCAATCACATTTTTTCAACTGCCTTGCCAATAAATATGAATTCATTATAGCTGATTTACATAGATCCGGATCCAATGCTTCACTACATATTATGTCTGGTTGTTTTGTCCTTTATTATTGTTGCTGTGTGGTGCCATCATGTCAGTTCCAATTCATAGTGGCCTTATGTACAACAGAACAAAACACTGCTCGGATTTGCTGTATCCTCACAGTCAGTGTTATGTTTGAGTCCATTGTTACTGGTACTGTGTCTTTCCCCATTCTTGAGGGTCTTCTTTGTCATGGGCTCTTTACCAAGCATGATCTCTTTATCTAGAGATTGGTCCCTCCTGATAACATGGTGGAAGTATGCAGGACAAAATCTTGCTACCCTCACTTCTATACTGTGAGCATCCTGGCTATACTTGCATCCTTTAAGTAACTTGAGTACAGTTTTTTGTTTGTTTGTATTTATTTTAATCCATGTTATGGAATTGTTGGACAGGCAAGTTTAAGGGCCCTGCAGAAAGTTCTAATTTTGGCTATACCTGGTAGAATCATCCTTGTTTTGCTTAGTCTGAATTTTTATCTTGCCGATGTAGTTGTTAAATGCTGTCAAGGTGCTCATAGTAACTCTGTATAGGGTTTCCGATGAGTAACCCTATACAGAATCTGTACAAGGTTTCTTAATGTGTTTGAACTACAAACCTTGAGGTTAGCAGTTTAGTGCTTATTCTACACCTGGACTCTGTTATAGCCTATATAATGAAAAAAATGTTATAATCAACTTTCTTTCTAATTTCTCATGTTGTTTCTAATAGATTGTTTCATTGATTTTCATGGGATTGGAAGGTCATCAAGTATACTGTAATTTTCCATTTCAATTCATGTATCTATATTTCATATTTGGAGCCCTGGTGGGGTATTCTAAGATAAACACTGGACTTCTAACCACAAGTTATATAGTTCAAACCCACCAGTCATTCCTCAGGAACCCTATATAGGGTTGGTACTAGTCAGAACTGACATACAACATATTTCATATTTAGATTTCTTGTCAAAATGCTTTGGAGTGTATCCTTTTATTCCTTACTTTATGAGACTATCACTATGAAACATTTGTTTTGTAATCACCAATAGATGTTGAATTTAACTGAATGTCTCTTGAAAAACTACGGAGTTTTTTTTTTT